>NC_047162.1:15353177-15498177 GCF_009819705.1 Hippoglossus hippoglossus
CTCCGGAGGACGTGTTCTAGAGGACACACAATGTGTCTTGCATTACTTGTGCAATGTAGCTCTCTCCGAGGAATAACAAAACCGACAATAAGCAAATATAAAAGTGACCCAACAGGAGATAACAGCCTGAAGGCATCTCCACTGATATTTTCTTTTCCTGTCTTTTTTGCCTCCTGGGAGCACAGCGGACCACTTTGTCCACCTCCCCTTCCTTGTCCCGTCTCTGTGCTGCCTCCTCTTCCTGCTGAAGACCATGGAGGACGTCGCCAAGGTCAGAGAAACCACACAGGCCCGGCCACCTCTCCTGGAGCGGCAGGTTCGCCAGCGACCGTCCACAGTTTCCCTCCTCAAATCCAACCTGAAGAAGGGCATGACCTGCTCTGTGCCCAGGGTCCGGTCCACCCTGACCGGGTTCTTCCCTGTGGTGGGCTGGCTGCCTAAATACAAGCTCAGAGAGTACATCTGGGGCGATGTCATGTCCGGGCTGATTGTGGGTATCATCCTGGTACCGCAGGCCATCGCCTACTGCTTGCTGGCAGGAGTGGAGCCCATCTATGGCTTATACACCACATTTTACGCCAACATCATCTACTTCCTCATGGGGACGTCCAGACATCTTTATGTGGGGATTTTCAGCCTCATGAGCCTCATGGTTGGACAGGTAATGGATCAGATCCTAAGTGAAAACGTGATGAATGAAATGTCAAAGGGAAATAATCAGCATCTGTTGAAAGATTTCTTGCTGATTATTGGTGTTTGTCTGCAGGTGGTGTATAGGGAGGTGTTCCTGGCAGGTTTTGACCTCAGTGAGGATTCCAAAGCTCCCGGTCCTGATGTGTTCAATGGCTCAATGGGCGTTAACCTCACGGCAGGTGTGCACACTGTGGAGTTAATGGGCCTGCAGTGCGGGAAGGAGTGTTACGCCATCAGTATCGCTGCTGCTGTTACATTCATGGCAGGCGTCTACCAGGTAAAGTTGAATCTGGATTTTACTGTAAAAAAAACTGGTAATTAAAGGCATCTTTTGCAGTTGTTAACTAGTCTAAGCGCTACAGATTCTTAGTCTTTACATCCCCTCACCAGTTCATGATGGCCGTGTTTCGGCTAGGCTTCGTCTCAGTCTACCTTTCGGCCCCCATGCTCGACGGTTTTGCCACAGGAGCCGCCATCACGATTCTGACCGTTCAGGCTAAATACCTGTTGGGTCTTAAGATTCCACGTTACCAAGGCTACGGCAGAGTCGTCGTCACCTGGTTCAACATCTTCAGCAACATTCACAAGACCAACCTGTGTGACCTCATCACCAGTGTCATCTGTATCTTCATATTGGGTAAAGGACTCTATTTTAAACATTTCCCATCAGATTCTCAGTCACTTTATCTGCTTTCATTATTGATATTATTCCCAAAAATAACATAGGAAGTTCATACATTTCATGAATATGAAATAACACTACATATTTTGAATTCCAGTGGGAGCGAAAGAGATCCAGGAGCGCTACAAGGATCGTATAAAGTTCCCTCTGCCGACTGAGCTGGTAGTCGTGGCAGGAGCTACACTGGCCAGCCATTTTGGGGAGTTCAACAGCCATTATGGCTCAAGCGTTTCCGGTCACATCCCCACAGGGTTCATCCCTCCCCAGGTGCCCAGCTTTAGTCTGATGCCACGGGTGGCACTCGATGCCATTCCTCTGGCTGTCATTAGGTACTGCAGCACCAATTAAAACTGAAGTTGCATAATGATGTCTAGCATTTTAAATTCTTGGATAAAGTCTGAAATGTAAACAAAACTTGTTGTCTTCTAGTTTTGCCTTCACCGTGTCGCTGTCTGAAATGTTCGCGAAGAAAAACGGCTACACGGTTCGTCCCAACCAGGAGATGCTGGCCATCAGCTTCTGTAACATCATCCCCTCCTTCTTCCACTGTTGCACCACCAGTGCAGCGCTTGCAAAAACCATGGTGAAGGATTCAACGGGCTGCCAGACACAGGTGAATGAAGTTGTTGAAATGGTCAAACCCATTTTTAATAAGTGGTTAAAGCTTTCTTTGGTTTAAACAAATTGAATAATTTCTTAAAGCATTGCTTGGACTGATTGAAGTGTGCTATACTGCTGATTTTTGTTGTTTTCTAGTCAACCACACTTCTTTGCTTAACAACAATTACTTTATGGAAATGAGAAACCCAAGTGATTCTACAAAGATTTGACAAAGATCTTTGAGTTGATAGCATGTTCTAGCTTTCCTGTGCAAAGAGGACAGCTGAGGTCTTCCTTGAGGCAATTTGTGTCTCAACAATCAGAGCAGCAAAACCTACTGTATTTAAACTGTTCTTTAACTTTGTGGAAGGTGCTCATCATAAAATCTTTCTCTCCTCCATTTCCCTCTATGTTCGTGTCTCCTCATTTCCCTGCACCTTCATCAGGTATCAAGTCTGATCAGCGCCCTAGTCGTCCTTCTCGTCCTCCTCTTCTTCGCACCTTTTTTCTACGCCCTCCAGAAATGTATCCTTGCTTGTATCATCATTGTCAGTCTTCAGGGGGCACTAAGGAAGTTCAAGGACGTCCCGGCTAAGTGGCGCGCCAGCAGGGGTGATGCGATTGTTTGGCTGGTCGCCATGTCGTGCACCGCCCTGATCAGTGTGGAGCTGGGCCTCCTGGTTGGCGTCGTCTTTTCCATGATGTGTATCATCTATAAGACCCAGAAACCAAAGGTGAGTAACTTCAGCCTGGTTTTTGAAAATTAATACCAATGACAGTAAATCCAGAAAGTATTGAAAATGAATTGTAGATCTTGCACACTAGAACCTCCACCACATTATAAATGATTTGCTGATATCATTTACTTAAGCTGTATTCAGACATGAACTCTGGAAAACCTTCTCCGGAGTTTGCCTTTCACATATGAAGACCGCAGCAGAACATTGTGCAGGTCAGACGAATTTCCCGGAATATTTAGCATCTATCGCATATCAGAAACGTCATCGCTGAGCCCATTCGTCCACTCATTTTCCTGCTGTATTCTCATATGGGCTCACTTAGACATTTTACCAGGGTGCTGGCAGGAAAAGATCTTGAAAATGTCCAGAGCAACTGACTCTCACATTTGCGTTCTCACATAAAGCCCTTCCAGAAAATAGAGTTCAGTGCATGTCTGAAACAGCTTCAGTGAAAGACTAATATCAGTAAACTCTTCTAATCTAATCTGATGTCCTATGACAGGTCTCTCTGATGGGCCGGGCCAACGACTCTGATCTTTACGAGGATGTGGACGAGTACAAGGACCTCCTGCCACCACTGGGGGTCCAGGTCTTCCGCTTCCAAGCTCCTCTGTACTATGCCAACAAGGACTCTTTTCTCAAGTCCCTCTACAAAGCTGTCGGAGTCGAACCTTTCCTGGAGGTGACCAGGAGGAGCAAGGCAGAGAGAAAGGCCAAAGATATGTTCTTGAAGGAGGCCAAAGCAAACGGGGATAAAACCAACGGAGAGGTTGTTATTGGACTTGTCCAAAGAGAACTGGAGTTCCACACGATAGTTTTAGACTGCTCTGCCATCCCTTTCATAGACTCATCAGGGCTGGCCGCGTTCAAAGGGCTAGTTAAGGAATATAAAGAGATCGGGGTGAGCTTGCTGCTCGCCAGCTGTAACACCTCCGTCATTGATACCCTGAGGAAGGGTCGGTTCTTTGGAAAGGATGACAAAGACATGAGCAGCTCGCTGTTTCATACAGTTCACACTGCCGTTCTTTATGCAAACAGTCGAAAGCTCCTAAGCAATAGTGCCATTGAAGCTGATGCATAATGTAGACTGACGGTGCAGTGATTCTTCAGCTTCAGTCCGACACTGAAGGAGCTTTGTCTTCAAGCTGTGTTTCTTTACAACACACTTGTACTCTGGCCCTGTTCTCTGGTCTCCACAGCTTCATGATCTGTTATATAAATATATGGGATTTACATACGTCTGAGAGCGAGTCTCAGATGCTGGAGGAGAACGAGTCATCACTGGTGCTTCATGAAAAGTATAGTTTTGCTGAGTAAACAAATGGCAGCAGCTGATTGAGACATTTTCTCTGTTCAACACTTTTCATCTGCGGTTTTAGTGTGACGTATAAAATGTAGATTCAAGCAGTTGAATTTAAAGGCTCAAAGTTCAGGTTGGGATAATTCAAAAAAGGATTTGTTTTAACTTTGATCGTCCAAAAGACGAGCAGGTTGTTGGGATTGAAGCCAGACAAAGGACAATGGAGAGGCCTGCATGGGACCTTAGAAGCCTGAGCTAGAGTCTTCACCATGTGGTCGGAACACACCCAAAATTCCTTTGTGGACCCCCACGGTTGTTAACCGCAGCTGGAGTTTAAACTCTGGCCTTCCATTGGCTGAGAGCCAACAGACCCCCACGGCCCCCCCTGGAGGGAGGCCGGACCCCTCTCAGGTAATAAATAGAGGAGCACCCCGGCAACTCAGCGCACGGGAATAGCAATGAGTTGCCGGGGTACTCTCCCGGTTACTCTAGAGTCTAGACGATCCAGCCGCTCAAAGGGAGCAATCATCCAGACGTTTGTATTTTTATTTTTACCTTAAGTTTACTTTTTCCCTTTTTTTTTGTAAACTCCTTTTTACTTGATTTTTATTTTTAAAGACCGCGGCAAATGTCTTGCAGGCCGAGTTCACAGACTTTTCCCAGATCCATAGTCAGCTACTCCTCTCCTGTTTATCCCTGCAGAAGGACGAAGAAACTTCGCCAAGGAGAACGAGACGAATTCTCTCCTTTTCCGGCCACAGCTTGATCCCCGCTGCCACCGCGAATCAGCTTATCGCTGCTCTCGAGGCCGCGCACACAGTCCACTTGCCTTCCCGGAATGCGCCGCTCGCGCATGAACGAACCGTGGAACAGCTACAAGTAAGAGGCTTATATCTGGGCAGAGACTAGTTTAATAATTAGCGTGTTATTATTTGAGTGTATGATTGTGTAGGACCACCGTGTCCACATTGTTCCAGTGCCAGTGCGTCGTGACGAATCTGCGTTTCCGGCAACATCGCCGCACTGTTATCGTCAGACCAATAGCGGAGATTTTTACCTATTAAAAGATCGGTACACAGCTGGACGGACCTTAGTTCGTCCGCTTGGGTACAGAGTGGTAAAGTCCCCGCAAAATTGTCTCTGGCGGTGTTTGAGATCTCCTCTGATCATTCATTGCATGTTTCCTTTTCTCTCTCTCTCTTTTCTCCTAACCTTTTCTCTGGAACCTAGATAGTGTGGTCGCATCTCGACGCCATTCGGCGCTTTGAACCACGAGATAGATTAAAGTATCCTTTGTTCTCGACCTCCCTTTTGTTCAAACCACGCGGTTCCACCGCCATCGTGAATTCGGCCATACGATGTCACCCGCGTGACTCCCCCTCCTCTCTCTCACACATCCACACATCCACACACACACAGATATACATACCATAGGTATTGCATGTGTTATAAATCTTGATAAGTGCATGTGTTGTTATCTTTAATATAGTGGATTTTTGTTAGGATAGTAGTCATTGATTGATATTGATGTTATTATCTTTAATAAAGTCTAGTGTAATTAAAGTACCGGTATTTTGTGATTATTTGTGCATATGTATGTGAATACAGCTGGATTATGATAGTCAGTGCTCGAACTTAAAACCTTCACTGTTCATTATATAATCATTAATAGTAAATATTGAGATTACTAATTGAACTTTTCCCAACTGAAACTGATCTTTACAGATTGATTGTTGGTCCCTGATACCAGGGTGGTGCCCCGTCCTTTATAAATTATAATTACAAATTTTATAATTATTAATTGATTTTATTTTTTCATTAATAATTTCATTATTCTTAATTGATAACTTTATCGTTTTTAATTAATAATTTCATTATTTTTAATAAATCATTTTATTATTTTAATAATCATATTTTATGATTATTAATAATGTCCGTCAGACATTTCTGTGTATTACTTCAAACATGGTGTTTGAATTCAACATAAACTGCCTTAATATTCACTACTTGAATTAAACTGAACATTTTTGATGAACCACTTGTGTCTGTGACTTCATTTTTGTCAGGGTTAGTATAATATATAATATATATATTTATAGTATGATAATACAGTATATTTAAAGTATGATATCAAAGTAAGGAATATTAAAGCTACATCACTGACTGGATATAAAAATGGATGACGCATTTCCTCCCACAAACCAGAAATTAAGCCAAAATGTTCTGGATATGGACGCTGCCATCTTCCACATTTAGAGCCAGAGTTAACGCAGTAGTGATCAGAGGATGGAGTCACAGTGGCGAGGTCCCACTGAACTATTATGACCAATACTGAGGTGGCAACAGAGACATTTTGGCTTAACTTCTGGGGAGCACAGTCTATGGGACCGACCCTTTAAAAAAACCAAAACTGTCAAAGACCGAAACATTTAGCTAAGTTCGAAGTTGCACTTTTTGTAACAAAGGAGTTCAGGCGACACTTATATCCAGGATATTAAAGTGTAAAAGATGTTGTGGACTATTTTCAAGACAACAACATATTTAAACTTAAGTCGTTCTAATGACGGCCGACTGTTTCCCAGAATGATGATTAGTGTAGAGAACCTGAGCAGCTTCACAAGGCATCACTGTTCTGCTGCGTCAGGCTCCACACAACTATCTGTTGGTCTGTGACGTCATGTAATCACAGACATTATGTACAAACACAATCGTCATCATTTAAAACCCTGACTTGTCGGTTTTATGCATGTTGAGTTTTAAATTACAGCACTGCAGCAGGTTGTATTTTACCTAATTTCACTGTGCCCTCGTTTTACTTATTAACTATAAACATGGAAAGAGTGAAATGTCCGTCTCAACCCAGACTGTCAATGATTGAATAAGTTAACGTGTGAGATAGTGTCTCGCGTGAATCACTACTATAATGAATGGCTAATAGCCGTGCAAGTAGAGTATGTTTTTTCAGAATTTTCAAAAGTCTAGGTGTGAATATTACACTGACGGGTCTCTAGATGATTCACTTTTGGCGCTGGTAGCTCAAAAGTTAAGATAATGGTCTGAATACAGTTTCCAACATATCTGCACAAATAAGAGCTAGAGAGAGAATTTAAAGCTCATATTGATCAGAAAAAGATTCTCCATCATATGATATCATATAAGTGACACTGTTAAAACGTTATTAAAGGTCTGGGTGCATCCTGTAGGACTATAAACACGACCTTAAGCTTACATATCAACAACAACATCATGATGTAGCTATGAAGTACTTTTATATCGTGTAGTACTGCGTTAGATTTTGCAACCAATAAGATTAGAGAAAGGATTTACAGCTTATTTAAAAGAGCCAATCATCGGTCATCACATGGTATACATGACGACAGGATGACTACATTAGTTCAATAATGAAATCATATTAAAAATTTAGCATAGCCTATAGCAGTTTATGCAGCACATGAACAGGGTCTGCATCGCCCCTGCAGCGCTTTCTATTTATCTTAACGCTGAGCTGAGCTAACCGGCTGAAAGTCATCCACAAGTTCAGGATGAGTTTCCATCATCACTCTCGGACACCTTTCGCTTTAGATTTTCTGACATTATTATCATATTTCAGAAACCAAGTAAGATGGCAGAGACTCTAAATGATAGAAATTAAATCATCATTTTTTTGCCCCACTTAAATAAATCTGTAGAAGCTGACATGAGCATTATCCACAATAGAGAAGAGGAAAAGAGGAGGTTTCGATGAGCATGTGATGTGGCCTCTAATGTGCTGAGTCATCAGGAGGCCCCTGTGTTCAACAACCATGTAACTTACAACAATTATTATTTAAGCGAATCACTTAACAGAAAACGTTCCAGAAAGCAAAGATCCAAGTATTTTTTTTGCACGTTTAACCTGAAATTGCTGCATGATCACACATCCTCTGTTACTATATTCGATCCACTGTTCTGTCACCAGCAGCCTAACGCTGAGGTTAAATGAATGAAGTCAAACAGCAGTTCCACACCATCATATATATAGAACTGTGTGAAAGTTGACAGCAGCGTGTAGTTGAACTGAAAGTTTTCATAACTGAATTGTCATCACAAACAAAGCTGTGTTTATTTACATGTAACATCCAACGTACTCACAAAAATTACTCAACATCAGCAGGAGGAGGCGGGTAGAAACATCTGTTCACAGCTGTGTGCATCTGTCTCTCTGCTGGGGATGGTTATTTCCCTCCTGTCTGTGGAATCAGGGCAGCAGGCTAACAAGGACGATTTATAACAATCATGTTTGACTATTCATATGAATCCATGATAAGAAAACAAACTACTTAGAAAACTTAATGGAAAACAGCTTTTTCCATTGAATGAAACCTTTACACTTCCCATGTTGTATTATCTGACTTTTGTGTCAGAGTAGAAAATCGATTGAGATAATAATAACAAACGATATTGGACCTTTTTGTGACTGATTTCTGTTTAGTGACTCATGTCAAAAGAAAGAAGAGACGAACAAGTGGTGCAAGCTGAATAGAATAAAAGTCACTGGGTTTGCTGACAGCTTTACTCAGCGTTCATTGAGTGTGTGAGTGTGCACTCATCACTTCAACAGTGGTTATAAGCACACACACGTATATGCAAAGGGCCAAACAGGGAATACTAGATAAACCTGATAAACATGTTGTGCAGGTTAAGTAGCCGTTTTACTAAAATATCCAGGCTAATAAATTCCAGGCGTGTTTGCGTTTTGTACCAAACATATTTGCTGTTGCAGTTTAGTTGTACAGAAACTTTATTTTCAGGAGACAGCTCTTCTTGGACATCCCTGCAAACCAGTCTATATCCCAACTGCTAACATGGAGGAGGAGGGATTTATGACCTGTAGCCAGCCACCTGGGGGCGATCAAGATGCTTTGGCTTCCATTTTGGGGAGTCGTCACGTCGTCCATCTTTAAATGCAGTGTGTGGTTGAAGTTATCAGAAAACAAACTCACTAGTAAATAATTTCCCAGCATTCTTTATTCATTTGAAATATTTTAAAAATATATTTTCAAAGAGGCACTGAAATAAATATCATACATCTCGTTAAGTCAGCGCCGTAACACACACGAGCAAAAATAAAAACAATCAAAAGGTTCATTCACGTAAAAGATCGAGCAGTTTGTGATCATCAGGCGGCCACGTCAAAATAAAATAAACACACACAAAATATAAAGAAGGCAAAATAAAGTCACTTCTCTCAGCACCTGCATGTTCGCTGCATTTTCCAGCAATAAGTGGAGTCGTCCTGAATTCATCACTTAGGATTAAATCTCACTAGGAAGAAATAAAACACATACTGGCCTCGGGTAACAGGAAAAAAGGGGTTTGATCATTTTGTTCTGGATTACGTTCTTGATCAAACACAGATTGTAACAGTGTGTATACAGTAAAAATACTCAAACAGTATAAGGCAAATGATTCACAAACACGACAAAAACTATATGGAAATAGATACAAAACATGACATTAAATATTAGAGCCCGACCGATTTATCGTTTAGCCAATAGGAGCCTTTCACAGACATATCGGTGTCAACATTTATGTTTGTCGGTGTGAAAACTTTCCTTTTGTAGAATAAACAATGCAGAAAAGATTTGCATTTATGTTTACATTTTACGTAAAAGTAATATTATGTAATAACTTTGTTTGTATAGGTGTTATTAGTTAAAATAAAGATGATGGTTGAACTATAAAATATCAAACCTCAATAATATTTCTTTGTCGTAAGGGTTTGATAACGACATTTTAAAAATAATTGACAATTTTAAAAACTTATTTATCAGCCAATACATCGTATCAGAATTACAGTATCGACCCCTAAAAAACCCACATCAGTCGGGCTCCATTAAATATTAAAATATGGAAGTGTATTGCGTTACCGCAACAACTTCACACTGGCCTTATTTAAACATAGGCATCAAGTAGATGAACATTTTCCACACACTCAGTCTTTATGGTGGAGTTGATGACAGATGAATCTCAGGTGTGATAACCACTACAGCTGATTCAGGATTGTGCCTGTAGCCGATATGACATGTGGCTGTTCGCCTGCTCACTGACACGTCAGCAGAAACGTGACTTCATTGAACCCCGGCTCATTCAAAGGTCCTTTCACAGATAAAAACGTTAATCGTCGAGTGATATGCTTTTAATTGAGCAGGTTTTTAAACCACTTTCTGTCAAAAGGAGTACTTTAGTTTTATTTTTGTCCTTAACTGACGGCGTATTTGTTCAAAAGACAAAAGGTTCCAAGATTTGTTCAGTCAGTCAGCTGTTGCAGAGTGATTCTCTACCGACCTTAAAATATTTGTTCACAAGCTTCAAATGCTGAATTTCCAGTAGTTATGATATTTTCAGTGCTTTCCACCTTTTATCCAGACGTTTCACACAATCTAATCGAAATGATAGATAAACCAAACTCATAGGCAGCAGTCATTGTTCACACAGGCCATAATGTTTCCCCGATGTAAAAATCACAATTGAAACCAACTACTGGATTATGATAGTCTAGAAAAACTTCAAAGCTCAGTTTGTTTACAAGAGATAAATACAAATTTCCACATCATGCATTGATCTATTGGCTACATTGCAACACCAGCAGTTGCTATATATATATATATATATATATATATATATATATATTCAGGGAGAAACTTTGTGGTGCAGCAGAATCACAGAACTGTTTATACCGAGTTCACAGGTCGTGTGGTTTGATCTGCACAGTGATCTGATGACTTTGATCTTTGATCTGTTACACATTTGTTAGGATAAGTTAAGTCACCTGGCTACTGTTAGCTGATTGGAGTAAAAGCTAATAGTGCCCCAGTACTGTCACAGTCTCAGGGTTTCTGCTTAGTGGTTGACAAACCTTTGGGTTGTGACTTCTAACGGCTGATTTCACTGGTTAGAAGTTTCTTGATATTTACATTGTTAGTTGAATTGGTTGTTTACCTACAATCTTTGAAAACAACACTTTCTGATGGGTTTTCACTTAGCTGCTGCTGGTGAGGGTCGGGCACGGCTGACTGTGTCTGAATTGCATCATGTGCACAGCCGTCTGGTGCCACCAGTAAAACATCACAACCACCAGTATGTGCCACACCTGGTGACTGGCGCCCAGGTAGTTCAGCTGGCCTAGGAGAGGAGACGTTTTTTAAAAACATGCTGAAATACTGTACATATTATGTTTTTTGTAAAATGTCCAAAAATTAAATCACATTTCAGGAGCAAATGACACCAGAGAGATTCATTCTTACTGAGGTTCACAGTTCATTCTAAGTTAATGCTAATGTAATGGAACATCTGGCAAACTCCAGCTGCTGCTAAAGATGGTGTGATATAATGAATCTAAGATCCAGAAAAGCTGATAAATGGAGTTTGATCAATTGTTACTAAGAGAAGTTATTTAACAAAAAATGATTCATAAACAAGTTATAAATCAGCAGATATACTGGTTAAAATCAAATGATCCTTTTTTCTTATATTATGTCTTGTGTCTGCATTAATAACAATGTCTTCTTATATTCCACTGTAGAATCAATAATGTGTAAAATATATAAGCTTACATTAACAAATCATGAGTCTGAGCCACTACAGTCTCTGGAAGTACACAATTTTTAACCAGAAGAAAGTCTTTCTGTATTATTATTTTATTTTTTATATATTGGCAGAGTTCACTTGAGATAATGTTTCCTTGGTAAATCCCTGAGTAGAAATCTGCCCTGACTTTCTTTTGACCTCAAACCCTCAGATTCCTCTGCTACAGTTCCTCTGATGCAATGACCTCTAGTGGCGTTGAGGGGATTTGTTCAGGACACAGCAACAAGGTGGAGAATAAACCACAGATGCAGAATAAGTCACGGCCTCTGAGGGCAGCTCAGGGGAGACCATGTGATTTTGTTCTGAACAGCTCAACTATATAACTACACATTAAACTTTGTACTCCATCTAAACTAAGGATCTTTTCTCAGTAGGTTTAATTAAAGACTCACCAGGGAAATAGCGTTCTGGGATTTTGGTGACGTAGAACAGGAACGCAGATCCAGCGATCAGGTACATCACTATCACACGAGGCAGGAACAGCTGCAGATACAACAACAAAAAACAGGATTTGTGTGACTAAACATTCAGGCCAGGGGAGTGAATCATCTACAGTGAAATCAACTACATGGAAAATCAGCAGAGTCGGGTCCAATGATAGCAATAATAAAAAAACATGACCTATTTCCTCACCTGTACAACCTCACAGGTGAATCCTCCGTTGAGCCCGACCCAGTGACAGGCTGGAATCACACTGATGCCAGCCACGCAGCAGAAGATTGCCATACGTATGCGTCGCCAGTCGTTGCTGAGATAGCGGGGGTGGACCTGAGCGCAGAAGACGGCGAGGATCAGGGAGAGCACGGTCAGCAGGTAGAGCTGTCGCCAAAACTGCCAGACGGGAAACAAAAAGAGACCATTTACAATAAAATCACAGCCATCAGAGCACTATCAGGTTTAGATCATTTACCAGCCTTATCTTAAAGATATGTAATAGTTGTGACACATTTAAAAGGCCAACATGACATCACTGTGGTAGTAATTGTCGCCTTGAGTAGTCACACCTACAGCGTTACAGTAGAAAGCGTAGAAGATCCCAGGGACGTAACAGCCCAAGATGCCAACAGAGATGCCCGCGTAGTCGAGTGCCAGCCAGCGACGGGACGTCTTCTCCGATCGGTGGCACGAAAACAGGTGATATCCCACCGAGCACAACATGCACACCTGGGAGGAAAACACAGTAATGTAAGATCCAACATCCAACACATGTTTATTCATGTTTAAACCTCCTTGTACAGAAGCCATTGTTGGTTTAATCAAGTAAGTCTTTATTTAGTTTTGCTTATTTTTTTATTATAAGTTAAAGTCATGTTCTGACCAATATCACACATGAACTTACCTCAAGAAATAATGATTTATAAGGATATTCCAGATACTCATAATGTACGTATGTGGACAGATAATGTGATTATAGGAGGAAGGTGTGAGGAGAACAGAGACTACACAACTATATCAACAAGTTTCCTTTTCCATTATCAGCTGCTACACAACCTACAATACAAACGTGACACAGCTACACCACAACACTTAACACTGTCTCTACATTCAACCGTTCACCAGCTGCCAGTGGGGACTTTGGACAACACTACCATCGAGATTGCTGAATTTTTCCGCTACCGGTACAATAGTTTACACACCTGAGCAGGTGGAGGTGACCTGAAAGCACCTGTGGCAGGGGATTTAAAACCTAAATGAATCAGTTAGTCCACAGGAACATAATGTAATACAGAGCGCTGCAGACATTACTGATACACAAATACTCAGCCAATAAACATGTACGTGACAAAGCAGTACTTCAGGACAACAAACAGTTCTGTAGTAGGTTCTGTAGTAAAATCCTAAACACACATATTTAGATGAGATGATGTCAATTCTTCTTGTGAGTAATGTCTCTGGGAGAGGTACGATAAGGTCATTTCTTTAAGTTTGAAGCACACTTAAAACCAAAATAACAAAAGTAGCAGAGAAGAAAGAAATATAGTCAGTTAAAACAATTTTCACACACATATATATACAGACAAAAGTAATTGTACCTGGAAGCAGAACAGCCCTATAGCGTAGATGACGTAGTCCTCTCTCTTGGCTCCACAGGCTGGAAGGGTTGAGGAGATGTCATTGACGCCCAGATAGAGGAAGAGGAGGAAGCCGAGCAGGTGGCTCCAGATATTCACCGTCTCATTGGACATCATGAAAATACTGCAACGGACAAGATACAAAAAAATGTACACGTGAGCCAAAATATAACTTTGTGCACGAACAAAAAAAGGCAACAAAACGTTGGTTTTCCTTGTCTGATATTGGGCAGGATACACCTGATGAACAAAATTAGGCTTATTTAGGGGCGTGTGTGCAATTTGCTGTGGATCCAAATACAAATCCAGATAATTTAAATGTGGTTTCATAAGGGGACTGTTGGGTAGAGATGTACGATATCTCCTCACCTCCTCAGGCAGAGCGTGGAGGGCAGGTGGGCCCGGTATCCGTCAGTGATGAAGGGGTTCTCCTTGAGGAAGAGGGGCACTTGCTCGTAGGTGTACAGTCGAATCCTCTGGGTAATCAGCACGGGCCAGTGCTGGTAGCTGCCCAGCTCGATGTAGTGGGCCGTCCTCAGCAGCTTCTGGGGCATCTTCAGCAGCATCTTGGTTCTCGGCTCCTCGGGTCCAGGGGCAAGAGGTTGGGGAAGTTAAGGCTGAGGAAGTTTGGAGAGATGGAAAGAAGATTAAACAGGTCGGTGTGAGGCTGTAGCACATTTCCAAGTGTTTACACTAACAAGATGGGACAGCAGCTTTTTTTTCAGCACAATCCAGATGTGAGATGTAGCAGCCAGATGTTTCTACACGTGTTCCTGCCCTTCCTCCTCACTACGTAACACCCTCATCTCTCTGGCTGTGAGATCAAACCTTTTAAAAACACCAACTCGGACACAGTGACTCAAAATACACTGTATTTCAGACGGTTGTGTTGGTTGTGGAGCAAAAGCTAACAGGCTAACGTGCAGCTAGCTAGCGCTGCTCGCGAACCCCTGACAGGCATTGATTGTGCTTTCAGCTCAGACTGATAGAAACCGGGTCGCGGCGCTCACCATCAGTCGCAGCCCGACCGTCGACGTCCTTGTTCGGGCACCTGATCCATGTCCGGCCGGTTAGTTCGCTAACAATTCGTTGAAAACCACATTTCAGTCAAATACAGGTTTTACCACATAACAGCTGCAAAACCTGTCTTCTTCTCCTGCGGTGGCTGTGGCGACATATAGATGGTACGTTACTGCCACCTACTGGTAAAATGTATCCTTAAACAACTTCTCTAAAACCATAATAATAATATAAAGTATACAAATAATATTAACAATACAATTATTGATGTTATTTAATACAATACGATATTATTATTGTATTATTCCATTCCATCTTATTATATATTAGAAATGCTCTAATTTCAAGGGTTCTTGTAAATTGAATATATACCTTTAGAAGGATTTAGAATTAGACATGTAAAGAATGTGAAGAATGTGTTATTATTGTCCATCATCTCGATATAAATTGTGTGTCTTTTATTGTGGTATAGTTGTGATTGTTCCCAGTATGACATAATACGACATTACTCAAAACTGAAACGTAAGCAACGCCCATGGTTTTAATTATAGAGCAACTGGTTTGCGGACAGTGGGAGTTTGTATTAAATAATCAAGACGTGTGACCACAGCCTAGCAGATTAATTTGATTTTGAGGATCTGTGGTCACACACTGTTCAAACATGTCCCACTGTATTTCAATCAGAGCGTACATATGTGCCACATCTGGACGGCAGCGACATTGTCATCTGTGCCTGTAGCCTGGATGAAATACATCCAGTCCTTCTACTGGGAAACAGACAAGCATTTCAAACCATTTTAAATCAAGGCCTCAACCTCAAGTTTCACTTTAAAATGTTCCTTGTTTGACAGTAACATATTATTGATCATCTTGCGCCTGCTCATAATTAAAGCTATACAATGTTTACATTGACTAAAACCTTTTAATGCACTCATACCATCATTTAATACACATTATCCTAAAGTTCAGCCAAACGTCTACTGTAAACTTTGGGATCACTTCTCACTCTCACTGATTTTTTTTGTCTCCATGTGACTCAAGATTATGACAGATTATTATTATGACAGTTCTCTTTTATGAATGTTTCTGGCCCAGTTCATCTTGGGGTCAGGGGCTGAAAAGCTTTTTATATTTATCAGAATAGGGAGGAAAGATTGATTTGATAACTTGAAGGGGACATGAAAGCGGCCTCCTCGTCCTCTAGTCCAACTACACCCTCAAATAAAACAGTGATACATGAGACATGACACATATGAAATATCCGAGTGCGATCCCACAATATTCAACAGAAGAGAAGCCATGTGCTGACACACTGACTGTGGTATGTGATTATTTGGATTGTTTCTGTCATGATCTCATCCACAGGCAGCCAGTGCTTTCTATTCTTGCAGACGGCACAATGAAATGTGTTATTACTGCTCCTCAACACACACACGCCTCAGATTGATGATCTTAGAGACATGTTTGGAAGAATCTAAAATAAATTCATGTCACACTGTGCAGAGCCGCCTGTGTGTTTCTCCTGAGACAAAGGAGCAGGATTAACGTCTGGATCACAATCACGCAGAGGGAGAAAATCACTGTGGCGCACCGAGGGCGTTGTGTTTGCCTGTTTAACTCTGCTTTCCATCTGCAACACATTTAGAGGAACATGATGCACTTGTTTGTCCTGAGAGGAGAAAACCGACCTCAGGCAACAGTATGAGAGGAGGATTTATGAGGCAGACGTCCACTGTACTGATCAATTAGTGACGGACTAACTTCACTAAACAAATGGAATTTAAAAGCACTTAAGCTTCCTCAGGGATTCATCTCTTTATTGAAGAGCAGCGGCCCTCACATCTATTATAACAAATACAGGAATAGTTACAGGTCATATATTTAGTTGCATGAGCTGACATTCTTTGTATTTTTTCCCGAGGTCAGTCAGTCACTATTCACATCCTTCTGCCAACTGCTCTGCTACAGACGTCAAGTCTAATGTGTCACAAGCAACAGAGAGAGCATCTGCCTTCAAAGTAAAAGCACACAGCAAAACTCAACGGAGGACAATGAAATTAAGCAAAATGCCATAAAAAATATTTTCAAACATTCTTTCTTATGACATAACATTACATGCATGACATGAAATTAAAAAAAATTAAGGCATTAATGTTTAACATATACTGATTTGCTATATTTCTCATTGCACTTTATGAATATAAATATTAAATTGATTTGGTTATATTTATGCCTATCCTTTATTTTGAAGAACCCTGCAGGAAGTCCAGCTCTATAGTTATTGCAGATGTGTTGACAGAGGTTTGTGCAGCTGCTGTGAGCCCTGCCCAGTTCATTCTATCATCAGTCTGCTGCTGTCACTGAACACACACACACACACACTCACACACCCACACTGTTACAGTGTTGGACATGTGAGCTGCTGCCTGATGCTGTGAGGATGAAGGACTCTGAGCTGAGCTGAGGACATTTCCTATATTTTCAATACAAACTCTGTGTGGATATGAAACACATGGATTATGGATGTGACATGGACATGTTGCAGGATCCTACTTTGTGTCTGTGTGTTGGTGGACTGGTCGCTGCAGGGTGAAGACGATGCCTCCTGCGATGGAGCCTTCGATATTTATTTTGTGTTGGACAGGTGAGTGGTGGAATAAATCAGATCAACGTGTTCTTGTTCATATTTGTTGCCTCGGTGCAGAGAATGTTGGATCCAGTCTTCTCCATGTAAGGCTGTGTTTGTTATACCACGTCCCTCTGCTGCGACACTGCAACTTTTGAAGTTCATCTCAGGGTATTGTGCTTTTAACAGAAGACCCCGACCTATAAAGATTTGAGGGTGAAGTATTTCTGACAGCAATAGTATTACCAATACCAATAACATTAGCCAATAAATAACTATGTCAATTGATTCATAAGATGTCATTATTTAACCCTTGAATAAAAGTTTTCATATCAGCAAACATAAATGCCAATATAACAATATGTCTGTCGAAAGGCTCTCAACAGACTTTACAACAATATAACAGAAAGAACCCAGAGTAAATTCAGTGTTATCTGATTGTTCAGGTTCAAATAAGAACAGAATAAACTGACCAGCAGCCATTCTGACTCTATTCTCTCATTCTTTGTATGAATATTTGTTTCTGTTTGGACGCTTCTGCGTGAGAACGGCACTGATAATATGTGCATCTCATACAGAAAATGAAGGCTTTAGAAAAATAAAGTCAGCTCACTATAATGGACGCTCCACATTGATGGTGATTAACTTTAAAATCTTCAGTCTGTAGGTGTGCGTTTGATTTTTCACCATCTGTGTTTGCAGGTCGGGCAGCGTGCACGGACACTGGGACGAGATCTATGGATTCGCGGAGCAGCTCACCAACAGGTTTGTCAGGTACGTAGACCCCATCTCTCCCCTCCACCCTCAGGGTTTATTTCTTTACTATAAAAAGCCCATTTAACACTTGAACCACAGAGTATTTACACAGCGAGGAGTATATATATTGGGTCTTTGAATTACTTTACAAATAATAGTAGTGGGTAGAAAAGTAGGGCATGAGTATTTTTGGCCGCATACATCATACATCATACATGGCAACCAACTGCTCCAACACCCCTCTCTCAGTAATGGTGCAGGGTGTGTGTGTGTGTGTGTGTGTGTGTGTGTGTGTGTGTGTGTGTGTGTGTGTGTGTGTGTGTGTGTGTGTGTGTGTGTGTGTGTGTGTGTGTGTGTGTGTGATATCTTTAGGTTTAATTGCAGGTTGCTAAATATGAGAGTAAATCATCCAGCCAGATGTTGAAGGTGGTGTTGACCACATTTACAGACTGGAGGGTAGAGCAAGGAAGTGAACCTGAATGTGGTAGAGACTGAATTCCCTCAGTGGACCAAAATAGTGCTGAAGATCTAATTTTATGGTGTGTTTATGGCATCATATCCTTTGTCATGTTAAATAGAGACAAGTTAAGTCATATATCGTGCCGTCTTTTCATTTAATTGCACTTCAGTGTGTCGCATAGTGCCATCTTCTCTCCAGGGTTTCTACTGGGTCCTAAAAAGTCTCAAAAGTATATATGTCATGTTTCATTGCATTTTATATATCACGTAATATCATCGTATTCCATTTGGGACTTTTCCCACTTGTGTTTACGCCCTCGTGGGCCATTATATTTCCCCTTTCAATCAAAAGCTAATCGACATGCTGCAGCACTTAACAGAATCCTTTTTGTTGCCACACCCAAATCCATTTATAATATTTGACTTTGTGAGTTTGCTTTTTAACTGTAAGATTCACATGTTTTATATATGTGTGTGTTTCAGTCCCAGGATGAGGGTTTCCTACATCGTCTTTTCAGCAAGAGCAGTTGTAATACTGCCACTGACAGGAGACAGGTGAGGTGCTGAATTTTTTAAACTTCAAACTTCCTCCCTCAGCCGATTCCTTTCAGAAAAAACAACAGCACCGATCATACAGTAACGTGTCTCTTTCCCATTTTTTATCCAAACTGCTCTGTCCCTGTTTTGTGATCTGGCTGCAAAGGTCGGAAATAGACGAGGGTTTGAAGAAGCTGAGCCAAATCAAACCTGCAGGTGAAACGTACATGCACGAGGGCATGAAAGCGGTAGGTGCGCTCATGAGAAGATAGACAGGAACCACATTTATCACACAGATGTCAATCAAGTTAATATATTTGCTCTGATTTTAGAAGATAGTTACAGATGTTTGTCAGCTGCTGGAGTTTTTGCAGTTCACTCCTCTGAATATATTTTGCCAACTTTCACTCGTCAGGTGTCGGAGCAGATGAAGGCACAAACTTCTCCATCGTCCACCATCATCATCATCCTCACTGATGGCAAGCTGGAGGTCTACCCCTATGAACTGACTCTACAGGAGGTATCTCTCTTTCTCTGCACACACACACACACACACTTGTTTTACCAAGTTACAACACAATAATAAAAGATTCAGGGATGGACTTGTTGATTTTTGTATCATGTTGCATCAACGGAAACAGAAGACGTGCATCTCTTTAAACCATTTCTTGAAAATTGTCTTGGCTGCAATTTAAAATGTATAGAATTTGATTTACAGTAAATTGTCTATAATAAGCTATTTATCACTCACTTCTCTCTCTCTCTCTCTCTCTCTCTCTCTCTCTCTCTCTCTCTGTGTGATGCTTCCCAGGCCGACATAGCCCGAGGGTTTGGAGCCAGAGTTTACTGTGTAGGTGTCATGGACTTTGACCACAAACAGGTAGGGGAATGTTTTTTACTCTTCTCTCTTTACTTTGTTGGTTTCTGTCATGAAGCTCTGTGAGAAACAGCACAATCTCAGTGGTACCGATACTGTTGGCTGTGTAAACACTGCAGTTTTATTTGCCTTTCTGAGTGTGTGTTTGTGTGTGTTTGTGTCAGCGTGTGTTAGGTTGTGGTCAGAACCTCAACCGGGCTGTTGTTTTTGGGCCTCATTTATTTACACGCCTTGACCTTCAGAGCAGCAGGCGGCTTGTGGAGATTTGTAGTTTATGATCTACGCTGCATGAGGCTTATGCAGAAACGGGGAATACTTAGATATCAGGTTGTTGAAAGGGAGCATGCATTGTGTAAGGAATGAAAATACTGAAGGATGAAACCAAATGTGGTCAATGTTGTGGCTCACAATACAACAGAATGGAACTCAGTAGAATGCATACACCTCTCAAGGCCCAACAGCCCCTTAAAGATAAACATGTAACAATTCTACATTAAAATGTCTACACACGACTTGTAGTTATTTATCCAAAATGTTTCCAACAATGCTGATACCTAGAGAAATCCACAATTTCATTCAAGTTAACGGATGATTCATTTTGGTCGTCTTTAATTGCAACATATCCTCTGTGGCTCTGCTTGTCTCTGCTATAGCTTCCGGGGGAAACAACGTTAATGAAGGACAAACAAACTGTTAGCCACTTAGCCAGTCGGCAGTTTTTTCCTTGTTTGTATTGCTCACTCGTAATAGATTACAGTTCTTCATTGCCCTTTGCTGTGTAACGTGAATAAAACATTGTGTCCATTACCTCATTACCTCAAAACTATTAAGAACAACTGCAGTGTTTATGATATTTGATCTTCTCTACAGTCATAAATTCTCCTTAATAACATTTGCAGAGCAGAGAAAAAGCTGCAATTGCTTGTGCTGAGAAATATAATACCGCAAATCCTGTCATGAATCATTCACTGCATTTGTGTTTTGCTGTTGCAGCAGCAGCATTAACCACATCATTATTCTGTGTAAGTATTATTAAGCACATCTACTGTCAATGGCTTTGAGGACCAGAGAGTCCTCGGTAGTCAACGGGTTCAAGTGATCTCCTGCCCCGCTCCTGTCTGAACGTACACTGTGGTCTGAGGAGGAAGTAATTACATCACTCTCTAATTAAATAATGCCAGCCAAGCTTCCTGTGCTGCTGTCATTAAAGCAGGAGATGAAAGCGGCAGCCTGCTGACCCGAACTTTCATCTCCTACAAACCGAAATGATGATGAAGCACTGAACCGAAACCAGCAGAAGGATCTTGAAAGTAGATTAACTTGAGCAGTGCTCATTCTAAACCTGCCTGTTTGGAACGGGCTGTTTCCTTGTGCTGTGCTGATGCTCTGGAGCTACTTCAGAATGATTCCTCGTCATTAGTGACTCCTACAATATACTGTCACTCTTTATTGTGCTGGACGTTGTGTGCAGAGCTTTTTAAAAACAGTCTATGGTGCAGAGTGAAGTTAGGAATCTTTTGGGTTCATCCTACCTGGTTTATCTGCAATGGAGATTTTACAGTCTCAGTGAAATGAAACAGAATTTGCTTTATTACTCTTCACATGCGTGGCTTTTATATAGGTTTGAATGATTTACTTAACTGCTGTAATTTCTTTTCGTACATTACATGTCGGCGTTATTTCCGAGGTCTGTTTCAGCAACCGACACAATCTTCAGACCCAAGTTCACAACTTTTCAAAAGATGGGTAAATTGCACTTGTTATAATTTTTTTCTTCCAGCTTGCTGAAATAGCAGATAGCACCGAACAAGTTTTCCCCGTTTTGTCCGGGTTTCACGCCCTCAAAGACATCGTGAACTCGGTGAGGTCACATCACACGTAACGTGTACTTTATAAGAGTGAATACAGACGTCTGACTCCGGCTGTATCTCCACACAGATCCTGAAGCAGACGTGCACAGATGTGTTCACGATAGAGCCGTCGAGTGTCTGTGTGAACGGTGAGTTAGTCAGAGAGAGAATTCATCCGGTTTAAGAGGCCTGCTGACATTGAACTGCTTAACTTACCTTTATTTATTCTTCACACTTGCATGGCTGTTTACTAGCAGGCTTAGTTTTCACGATAACCATACATTTAGTTTAATGTTGCTTATTATTGTTGATTCATGTTCTTTCTGGTGCAGTGTCATAGTTGTGTGATGTGTCCAATGTCTTCTAGAGTCTTTCAACGTGGTGCTGAGAGGCAGCGGCTTCAGTGGATCCAGGAGGACAGACAATGTCCTCTGCGTCCTCACCGTCAATCAGAACACGTATAGTGAGTGCACGACACAATCACAACGTTAAATCTAGTAACTTGTTTGTCTGGTTGTGCAGCTTTGTGTCTATCTTCATCTATGAAGTGTATCGCAGTGTTTTTGATGATGTCTGTGCTGCAGTGGAAAGTCAGAGTCACAACATCCAGGGACAAACAGTGGCTGCTTCTTGTTGGAGAACAGAGGAGACATTATGAGGCTGAGCAGGAGGAGGGAGGACATGTTGTACGTGTGGTTGGTCTATTAATGGATCAATGGAGGGGGGGGGGGCAGTGTCACTAAGAGGACATGATGAGATAGCATGTGACTGTATCGCATCATATCTTCCTTAATCTTTTTCTTAATCTTCCTAAAACTTTTCCTTTTGCTCTGTCGCTTTCTTTTTATTTTAACCTGGCTGTGATATTTAGGTTTTAGATATTGAAAATATTCTAATGATGGAAAAATGCAAACACACTGCCTCTAAATTTCAATGTGAATTTCCGTTCCTAAAGAAAGGCATTTAACACAGAACAGTAAAAGTTATTTCTTTTGGTTTTATTTTATTATACATATTTAACATCATGACGGCAATTATGTGTAGTATGTAAAATCAGATGTGGGCACGTTTCAGGAGATAGAACACCATCAACAGTCTGTCGGCCAGTCAGTGTTCGTATTGGTCTGAACGCCAAGTGATGTGTTTTCATTTTTGTATTTACTATTGAATTTAGTTTGTTTATTTTTATTCATCGTAATATTTCTTTGTGTCTTTCCAATTCTTCTTCTTAGACCAGAAGCCAAGCGTTGTTAGAGACGGCTATCTGCTGTGTCCAGCTCCTGCTCTGCACGAGGCTGGAGAGTAAGTCAACACACACGCACGCACGCACGCACGCACGCACGCACGCACGCACGCACGCACACACACACACACACACGTTACTTTGACCATGGTTAATATTTGATTTAGGTCAGATTAAAAGTGTGGCAACAAATTACACTACTGTATAGTAAGAGAAATAGAGTATACACATAGTATATAGCCGATAACATTGTGGTCGATTTTATTTTAAGGCAGTGGTGCATCGTGGCAGTTTCCCTCCAAGTCAACACTAGCTGCATGAATTTGTGTGAAATCCATTTTATTAGGTCACATGGTCTGTTTTTATTTTCATTTCTGTCCTTGATCACCACTTGAGTTTGTAATTTGTAACACGACTCTCTTTGAAAGAACAATCCAGTTCTGGAACGTTATTAGCATGATATCATTTTATAACATCATTGCACTGGTATTTGTCTGACGGCAGCGACTTCACCCAGGCTCGGGTGACACTCACTTCAGGAAAACACTCACTTAAATAAAATAAATTCTTTCTTTGTAATGTAAAAGAAAAAGCACCTTTACATTAATGTAGTTTCAATGTATAGTATCAACATTTCTCTACTCGGCCTCGGGTTGAAATTAGAAAAGTGTATCTGCTGTGAGAGAGAAAAGTGTTTACAGTGAAAATCTGTTCGGCTTCAAGTTTTGGATGAACTGCAGCCAGCCGGACCAGAATATCTCAGTGGCATTTAGAACACGAGCCAAAGCTGATTCAACTTCAAACAGCTCCCTCTCTCTCTCTCTCTGTATCAGTCCTCTCTTTCCACCATATCTCACCCACTCTCTCACACTCCCTCCGTACTGAAACACTCACGCAGAGTTTGAGCTTTTCTCAGAGACGGAGCCGAATCAAATATCATCCGAGTTGAGCCTCGACAGTTAAAAACAAACATTGTAAGTTTATTGGAAAACAAGGGAAAGGGGTTGAAATAAGATAAGAGTATGAATAACAATGACGTCCTTTTTCAATGTTGTGGCACCAATGGTTCTTAAGGTCAAAGGGGAAGCTGACTGGGTTTCAGAGAAGAAGAAAGTGCTACTCGACGTGTTTTGAGAAATTGATTAAAAATACACAGAAGGTTGAATAATACTGCACATGTTCCTTTAATGAGCTCTTTTCTGAATTTTCCAGTACACGTACATGGATGCATTAGATGTACAGGTACCATTTCTTCTCGTGCTGCTATTTTCAGTGATTATTTCTGTGATGATTCCAGATCCATTGAAGTGCTGGTTAGTCTGAACAACGGAGAATCGTTCATCTCCAGTCCCATCACCATTTATGCCACAACATGTGTAAGTATCCATCACATAGCACTTTTAAAACACAATTTTAGGTTTGAATGGAGTTAAGAATCAAATATTGAATAAATAGAATATTGAATAATGAATAATATGACTTGTGTGTTTTCTGCAGTCTGATGGGACCTGGGTGCTCTGGTTGCTGTTGGCTCTGCTGCTGTTGCTGGCTCTGGGTTTGTTCTGGTGGTTCTGGCCTCTCTGCTGCACTGTGGTGAGTTTACATACATATATATATCTGTATTACTCAGATTCAGGCCTTGTGGAAAGCTACGCACCATAATTCAGTGCTGTTGTTATTTGAGGAAGTATTTAAAACGTGTGCCATTTTGTTTTTCGTAGTAATATTCCGACTTTTCCTTCCAGGTGATCAGAGACCCACCCCCAGATCGCCCCCCTCCTCCGCCTCCTGTCATTGTGAGTAGAACAATAACCGGTTAAAAACATTTTCCCTTTACATGACTTTCTGAAAGGGCGTTTTGAGTTGGAGGTTTTGACTCACTACCAACTTGGTCGACCTCCAAGGTGCATGGAGGATGGGAAATAAGTCTTAAGTGTAACGTTTAGCTAGAAGGAAATGTGTCATGAAAGCTTGGGATGGTGAAGGTGAATTAAAGAAAACAGAACTGAAACATGTGCAAACAGACAAATTGACAAATACAAGGGGAAACACAGGGATTACATACTGGAGGGAAGCAGCTGGATCATTGAACACTGCAGGTGAAACACATTAGGAGAGTTAGAGATGATCACATGGGCGGGAGACAGGACAAAGACAGGAAATAAAGCAAGAGAGTTTCAAAATAAAACCAGAGACGTTTTGTTTGCACTGTGAAGTTAAGCTGATGTAAGTAATCGAACCAACAACATCTGTGTCTGAAACATAGATACAGATGTTAATCCAGTGAACGTGCTCAACAACATGTTTCTGTTTAATCTTCTCTCTTTGATTATTTTGTTTCCAAGTAAATAGAACAAGTGAAATTAGTGATTTAGATCATAATTAGGGGGAAAAATCGTTTTCATTTGAGAGATATCCCCAGTGACCATTAACAGTACTGCATCAATAAAGAATTGGCTTCTGTTTCGTGTGGACTTATTTAAAATAGTTTTTCATGGAAATTTCGCACAATTATATTCTTTGATTTTGTGTCAGAACTTGAATTAACCTTTATTGTTTTTAAGGAGCTGGAAGACGATCACTCGCCCAAAAACAAGTGGCCCACAGTAGATGCTTCATACTACGGAGGCCGAGGTCCTGGAGGAATCACACGCATGGAGGTAAATACAAATATAGACATAATAATCATATATAACATCCACACTGGTTATTTAGGAGATAGAGTCTGTGTTTTATAATCAGGCGTATTTATGACATCTGTCACTTGTACTCATTTTCTTCCTGTAGGTCCGTTGGGGACAGATGGGGTCCACAGAGGAGGGGTCCCGGTTAGAGAAAGCCAAAAATGCTGTGGTCACCATGCCTGAGGACGTGGAGGAGCCCATCCTGCCCCGACCCCCGCCAAGACCCCCTCCAGTGTACAGCCCCCCACCACAGTCCAACTGGTACACTCCCATCAAGGTGAGACCAGTCTTTATTATAAAGAGCCTGTCTGTGGATTTCTTCTTACTGTACAACTGTACAAATAAGTATTGTTCAATATCTGTATCTTTACATTGTGTTTTTGATTGACTCAACACCTGATTTGACTTTCAGGGGCGATTTGATGCGTTGCGGGCGTTAATGAGAAGACAGTATGACAGAGTGGCAATCATGAGGCCGACACATCAGGACAAGGTAACAAAATATCTGCAGATACTTTGTCTTTATGTCAGATGAAGGAAAACTCTGCTGCTCTGAATTTATTTTTGCCATAAAGTGTCACCTATTAATTTGATCAGAAAATGGACCCATGATCTCAACACCAGTTATTTTGATTAGATAAAACTGTAATAAAAAACAATCATCTCTTGCACAGGGCGTCACCACCCTACAGTCTTTTAGAATATTGTTTTCTTATTATTTTTATTGATCTTTATATTTTATCGCTCTGTGTGAAAATATTATTTGGTCGTGTACTTTCAAAATAAGAAGTTGGACAATTTCAGGTTTCTTCATATTAAAAGCTTTACTGAGAAGATGTTATTTCCTTAATTGACAAATGACATTGACATGCTGCCAAACAATAGTTTATATTAATACTAATTCAGATAAATCAACACATAACATGCATCACCTCTTGTTTGCTTGTGATATTTTGTGTCATATTCTGATAAAAAACTCAAAAACAGCCACTTTAAGTCATAAATTTAATTTCTGGTCATTGTGTTTAAATTTGACTGTATTGCTTGCTGTCGTCTGCAGGGTCGCTGCATTAACTTCACCAGAGTTCAGAGTCACTGATGTTCAAACATGACGATCAACACTTTTCACTTCCTTCCCGTTTTGTTTGAAGATGACCAACATGGTTGGGATGTATATTGTAAATAAAACACTTTTACTTATATTCTGTTGTTGTACGTTCAGAAATATTTTTACCTACCTACTCGTGTATCAGTTAAAACCAAATCATGTTTTTTCATCTTTTTTCAGGTATTTTGTTTATTTGAAAGAAAAAATAGAATTCTTTTTTCACAAAGGCCTTCAGTACAAGTACCCTGACCGGGCGACACAGGTCATACATGACAAAAAAAACAACAAGATTGAAAAAAGCATACATGAGAAACACTTTATAAAACATACGACACATAAAGAGCTTCTTATTTTTTTTTAAACGTAAAAATATTTGTACTGTAGCATCACTTTCACTCACAGGCAGATTTAAAAAAAACACGCTCACATGATCACAGATGAGATGAAGTGGAGGATGAGCTTCTCGTTTGTATTCAAGCTACAAACACACACTCACACACGCACTCGCACTCACACACGCACACACGCACACACACACACACACACACACACACACATCAGTTTCAGACCCAAAACGCTTCTATGCCAAACATGAACTTGTGATATTAACAAAAATAGCTTAGCCACATGGAGCCAGCCAACCAGCAACAAGCTCACAGTGACACCTCAGAGAAAATACGTGAAGAGAAAACCTTCTTATACAAAATACAACGTAATACTGTAAAGAACGACGCCTCAAAATAGGAGTCACCAAATCCTATAATACAACACACAGGACCACACTGAGTTGCATGATTATCATGATGTTGCCGTCACAACTTTGCATCACAGACATGGAGTAAAAGTGCCCACATCACAAAATATTAAAAACAGCAAATCTGGAAATTTAGAGCCTGAAAGATAGAAATTAGCCGACACGAGCCTTTAACAGACTCAGCGGTAGTTGTGTTTATGTGAAAATATGAAAACTTTTATTTTACGAATAATATAAATGCAGAAAAGATGCACTTATGTTTATTTTCTTCATTCAAGTTCCATATATTTGGTTGTATTTGTGTTATTTTATTTATACTTATTTATAGTAAATTGATGTATTGTCTTATGTGTTCAAATTAGATGGAAATGCTTGAGTTACATGAGAAACAGCTGTAAACCCGTGTCGTGTGCTCGATATGCATCAAAACCAAGCACTCGACAACAAAACAAGCAGCAACAACACTTTCAGCGAGTTGTTTATAATACACATGGATGTTCCGGGTGGATCTCTCTCCTCTCTGTGGTTTCCGACTGAGCTCCAGCCACTTCCACAGAGAAGCAGTGCTAATGTTGTAGCTGATGAGGTTGAAGGACTCCCGTGAGGCTGTTGTTGCCATGGTGGAGTTCCGCTAATGATAAAAACAAAATCTGAGCCTGTTTGATGACCTCAGGAGTCACCTGACGTCCTGTAAGTGCCTCACACAGAGCTGATGATGATGAGGAGGAGGAGGAAGCACGGTGGGTGAGCCACATCAGTACTCTGAGCTCTTCTGGGGAATCAATAGTTTCACAGGACAGATGGTTGCAATGATAACCGCAGCACTGAGGTCCTTTGGCACCGAAACACCAAAGACTGTTCATAACTCATTTATGCTCCTTGTGATCTCAAAGCCCAGATAATGGTCTGTTCATCGATACGATTGTGGGCCCGGCTGCATTTGTTTGTCCTGCACTGTCGTGTCCGTAAGATACATGGAGGAATTTGTAGCTTTAGAAAAAAAATCCTCATTATTTACAGTCTGTAGTGCACATGAGATCCTTCTCCTAGGACCGGTTCTCGCGATGCAGAAGAGAAGATCTGGAAAATAGAACACAAATAACCAGTGTTACTATGTTGATTCATGAAATTTATGCTGTGGTTAAAGTGATTTGATGGTTTTGATGTGATCAAGTGTCTACTCTCACCTGAGAGACCTGCGACTGTCCTTCTCCATGTGGTTCTCCGGTCCTTCGCTCTCATACGAGGCCAGATGCAGCTCTGCAGCAAAGAAACAAGACAAAGTGAGTTTTAGCTGTCACTTCACCAGACAGCTGAGCTACGTATGTACCAGGAAAAGGTTGGACACTGACCGTCCTCGCTGAAAACCGGCGTGGTGACGAGGTACTGGAGGATCCGTCGGTCTCTGTCGAACGGACAAACCACCTGACGCCAAACCAGGAACTCGCTCACCTGCTTCGCCAGCTCCCAGAGTTTCTGTTGAGACACGATGATGACAGACTTCATTAATATTCAATCAATCAATCAAACTTTATTAATATAGTACCTTTCAAACAAATCAAATGCAATTCAAAGTGATTTACAAGTGATTGACAAAACACAGGATGTAAAAAATCTATTAAAATTTAGTCAAACATTCAGATTTAGAGACTAATGCTAATCAAAGCATTCAATGATAAAACAAAAAAAAGGATTTAAAAAAACAAATAGTCAAAGCAACAAATAACTTTTTACTAAGTTCATAAAATAAATATACAAAGACAGCAAAAGGTCAATGAAGTTAAACATAGTAAAATAAATAACAATGATCGACACCAGACTCATGGTCCACAAGGGGGCATCACTGCATTACATGTAAAAGCCTCTGCTCATACTTTTACTGTGAATGAATCAAATGTTACTGGGTTTACATGAGCTTTAAACACTGCTTTGTTCTTTTCTGTATTTGATCCAGCAATCAAATTAATCAATTAACATTTAGGGACAAATAATCTAAACTGTGAGCTGACCTCAAAGTTGATGTGTCCGTTGGTGATCCGGCTGGCACAGCCTTCATTCAGGAAGTAGATGTCTTTAATGAGCAGACTGAAGAAAGGAATCACGATCTGGAGGAAAAAAGGAAAACACTTGTTTTTTAGATTTGTGTTTTTACATTTTGGTACATTTCATCTTTACTTCACGGATCAAGCCTGTGTGCTCGCTCACCTTCTCCTGGCTGCTGTGAGCCGTCTCCGACCGCTGGGTGGCGCCGCGGAGCGCAGTGCGGTAGTTACTGAAGTTACTGGACGGGTCCATCTGATGCTGAATGAGGTCAGACAGAGGAGACGTTCAGCAAACACAAGCACATGGACACAGGCTTTGATATGGACAGTTTATAAAACCTCTCTACAAAAACATGCTCCTGTGCATCACAGATGTAAACTTGCAGGTTTTTTTTACTCACCTCCAGGATTTCAAATTTGTCCATGTTGACTTTACCCCAGGTTTTCTTCAGTCTGGCAATGGGACTCATGTTCATCCCAGCTGAGAGATGAGATGAGATGAGATGAGTGAGTGAAGTATTTATAGAGACAAACCTGAGAAACTGAGCAGGCTGGACTGCTCCAAGCCTTCGGTATCTCTACCCGATTAAACTACAGCTGGCACTGTGTTTATTGGCGTCATTCATTTAGATTTATTGGCTACTCAACAAAGAAGTGATGGGAGCTGCAGTTTAACTACACTGGCCTCTATTCAACAACAAGCTGTGACAAACTGGTTTACTTCCATGGGATCTGTGTGAGATCCTGCAGGATTTCTACTTTTTCTACTTTATTTAATGTGAAATTGAAGAACTCTGCACTGCATCTCCCAGAAACCACTTGTCATTAAAATACTGTGTCCTGTTGTCTGCCTTTAATTATGTTTGTTTTTTTTGTGTACTCACTGATGATGGCCATGAGGGAGTTGAAGTTGCCGATGTTGAAACACTCCTGAGCCACGTCGATGAAGAACTCTATGATCCGCGCTCGGTGTTTCTTCTTCACCGGCTGTAATGAGAGCACATGACAGGAAGTCAATCAGAGCTGTCGTCTAACATGTTGTAATATTTTAGCTTCAGTTTACAGGGAAATACAAAACTTTGACAAACACCGAACACATGAGTAGATACTAGATGCTGTAAAAGTAGTGATAGATACATGAGCAGCTGGAGAAGTGCATCTCCGAAAGGAAGAATAGTTGAAGAAAGTAAAACCAACATCTTGATTTGAACAATATAACAAATGACTACGTACCATACAGATCTCAGTGGCCACCAGGTAACTCAGTCTGTTGAACCAGTTGACGTAGGCCTCCAGGTTACTGGTTTTACGCTTCCGAAAGAAACCCTGGAAAAAGGAAAGCAAAACATGATCAGATTGTTTTTGGATTTTTATGAAAACATAATTATGGATTGAAATTGTCGTAACAGTCTTATAACCAATGTTTTAAAATAGTAATATGAGGGGAACAGTTTGCTGCTACTGTGTAATTTCCTTTGCAGATGAATCTTCCTGCGTCTGTGACGTGTCAGTTGTTATTTTCATCTAATTTACATCAGGCTCTGGGTCTTTTCTCTGAGACACTCTGTGGTAAACCTATTTGCCGGAGGCACTATTTTATTTCTCATAAATGAACATAAAAGCTCTGTATAAATAAACTTGACCTGGCCGTGATGACGTAATCCAGAAGATTCATGGCTCTGTTAAATGCTTACACAACAGCGGCAGCAGCCCACTCCACTCAAACTTCCCTTCTACACTTCAGGACCCCTTACGCTGACTCAACCGCTCTTTCATACAAAAACGGGGCTTACATAACCGGCGCAGCCCCGGTGAGAGCCCGAGATGGAGCGCAGTCACAAACACCAGCTGAAAGCCTATTCTCAGCAGCGCTGATTGAAATCAACCCTTCAGCTGACTCACTGGGCCACTTAGGAGGCAAAGTGCCCTTCAGATACACTTAGACGGACGCAGAATGGCTCTTTCATACTGTGTTTGATGCATTTTCAAAAGCTGAATTTTAAAAAAAGAATAAAAAACACTGTACAAATTCACATTTTATCTGCCAGAGGGATCCTTCGTGTGGTTTCTAAGGCAAATTAACTTAAAGTGAAAGAGACCACAAGTGATGCTCAAAGCAGAGCCAAAAAATGAAAAGACACTTAATCAAAATAATAAAGACAGACTGTATCCTTCCTTTGCTGCAGATAATTGTAAACAGGTCACGGATCCAATGTTCCTTAGCTGACTTTACACATGAAAACTATATATGTAGCATATATGTGGCGAGCTTTAGCTGTGTGGTTAGATTCATCTGCTAATTTATGACTCTAATTGGTTAATTACATTTTGAAGACATCGTGAAATCAACTTTATAGTTTGAAAGAAAGCTTTAATCGTTTAGAAAACCTTTTAGTCAGCAGCGTATGATTCTAGACGGAATAATGCAAACAAACAAACCAGCGTCGAGCAAAGCGTATTCGCAGGGTTGCGATTGAGCAAGAGATAAATATCGCTGAGCTGCAGCGTCCACGAACAAGCGCAGAGAGACGATAATTGGTGTCTGTGCATTCAGCCTGAATTGTACCTTATGGTTCTCTAGAGGATCCTTCATGGCGAACGTCTGGATGAACTCCTCAGGACCGATAAAACTCAGTCTGTCCTGGAGGCAGAGGACGGGGGCAGAAAACAATCAGGACAACAGGAACAGTAATAAACGAGATAAAGACCAGGACGGAGAGGACGAGGGAGGATGGAGATCAGGAAGGAAGGGACACTAAAAGACATTTATCCTTACTTATGTATAAAATAACATTGTTATTTCAGGGATGTCAACTTTCTATTTTCATCAGCAAACGAAAAAACGTATTTGATGAACATAACAAAACTAAGATATAAAAACAGAGAGAAAACTGAAATTTTATGTCAACAAAGAAGCAGGAAACAGAAAAAACTACGAAACTTTATTGTTTCTTTGATGCACAAAAGTATAATAATTAGGTTAGGACCAGGTTCTCACCAGTTCGATGTGTGTGAGCTGCTGGGCGAGGATGAAGGGGTCGTCGCACACGCTCATCACGTCGCTCTTCTGACCCGAAGCCTGTTTGCTCTTTAGGGAGGCGGGCCGCTCCAAGGCCACGGCGTTGAGCGCGGCCACGGCCTCCTCGTACTGGCCGAGCGCTGACAGGCGTTTGATCAGCCGCTGGGTCATCTGCTGCATCGCTCGCCAGGAGTACTGCAAGCACGACACAACATGACTTAACAACATGAAGCATAAGGAAACTTACACTTACACTTAGAGACACAAATGGAAACACTTGGGTTGCGTCATTCAGATTTCCTGATTCCATGACATAGACACTCGGCAGCCATAGAAAGTAAACAAGACAAAAGCTGTGTCCCAATTAAGGGGCTGCAACCTCTGTAGACTGAGGAATCCGAAATGAGGTGGTCTGGTCTATGGGGGATTTACTATTGGCTACACTCTTAGCTGATTTGAATGGCTGCACTCACTGCAGCTCAGCCACCCGCGTAGCTAGCTCATTAGCTTTGTCACCAGCGCACAATGAATCCACCCACTGGATCCTTTGTTGCTCAGGAATGGAAGGACGCATTTGTCGGCCATGTTTGAAGGGGCTTTCAAGATGGGTAAGCGCCACTGTGCGTAGGTGGGTTCATGGCCACTACAGTCATCTTTGTTCATCTTGGTCAAGTGTCGCCACCTTTAATCAGCGCAAATGGCCCAAGATGTGTTCGTCACGACATTCAGCGTTGATCATACGTGACACTAACCTCGTCGCCTCGAGCCACGTGGTGCGTCATGTCCTTCAGGCAGCGCATCATCCTCTCGTCCCTGAAGTCGTACGGAAACGTCTCCGTCCATTCGGTCAGCAGCTGCACCAGCTTGGGCGCCACCTCACGGAAACGGATCTAAAAAAACACGGCACGTTAAGGGTCAGGGAAGAACACGTTAAATCAGTTTAGAGAATTTATGGATGTAATCTGTCTTGGGACAAACTCTTCTCGAACTCGCTCTCGCTGTTTGTCTCTTTGATACAAAATGCTGCTGTTATTTGTTCATTTGTTTACTTTATTGTTCCCATTAAATGTGTTCCTTTCACTTTTATTTCCCCGGTGTCAGTTTGAGTCCCATCTGTCCGTCTCTGGACCGGCTTTGCTTATGAAATGGTCGATAAATATCTCCTCCCAGAGAAAGGCTGACAAAGGCATGTGTGGGTGAGAGTGTGACATTGTTACAGTGGGTGTGAGTTTATGTGGGTGAGACAGAGTGAAATGTGGAGAAATAATTATAACCGTGTGTGTGTGTTTGTGTGTGTGTGTGTGTGTGTGTGTGAGTGAGTAATCCTCCCACCTTGTCCAGCAGGGCGTCTCCAGACCGCTGCTGCTCCACACACAGGTGACAAACCCGCGTCATGAGCTCGTACGGATGCAGGAAGAGGCGTGAACTCAGCAGGAAGGTGAACACATATGATCTCTAATGACGAGGAGACAAAACAACACAGGGCGACAAAGGTCGACGCAGTCAGGACGGCGGACATCTTTAGCTCAGACTGATCAGTTTACAAACACTAGGAAAAAGATCACGCACTTCTTTAAAAAAAATGCAGAGAGTATATTTACTCGTACTTACATCGGGGTAGTAGTCCACTGTGGGAACCAGATGCTGAATCAGAGCCTCAAGAGATGCTGAAACCAAACTGTTGTCATGGTAACACATCTCCCCATAGCTAGCGGTGATGCCATGTCCGTAAAGTCTGGCTTTCCCTGCAGCGACGTTGTTGTTGTTCCGACAGGACTGCTCGCTGCTGCTGCCGCCGCTGCCACTGCCACTGCTAGTACTGGTGGTGGTGTGGCGGTATGCGCGGCCCGGACAGGAGCTGCTGTGCTGCCGAGGGCTGCGAGGCTGCGGCGGGGAGTACGGGTTCTCCGAAACCGCGTAGTTGCTGCTGTAATGATGCTCCTTTGCCGTCACGGAGGAGACGGAGGAGCTGCGGTAGCAACCGTGGGGCTGGGGGATGTCGTAGGGGTTTTCTGAGCCCGAATAGGCGCTGTTGTAGATGTTTTCCTTTGCGGGCTTGGAGGTGGTGCCGTTGCGGTACGGGCTGTGAGGCTGCGGGTGGTTGTTGTTGTTGCTGTACAGCGCACAAGAGCTGAACTTACCCGCATACGGAGTTGTGGGAGGCATGATGAGCTGCAGAAAAGACACAAGGAGGACGAGGTTATTTTATATCATGATTCTGAGAAACTATATATAGCAATCATGGCATAAATATTAATCCAAAAAGTACAAAAGTCAAGTGTCCCTAAGATGAGTATTTTAATATTTCATAAAAAGTCTTAAAAATATATCGTAAATTTGTGAAGCAGAACATATTTTTGGTTTTTGTTTCCTGTTTTGTGATCGTCTATCCCATCATTTCTTAGTCTTGGACCCTCTGATTCCTCTCGTAACTGCTGTTCAGGTGGTGTTGGCCCACAAGTTATAAACCACTGATCAAATGCAGCAAGAGAAGGAGAAGGAGGAGAAGGAGGAGAAGGAGGAGAAGCAGAGGGAGAAGGAGGAGAAGAAGAAGACGACAAATAAGGTGAAGAAGTCCAATAAGAAGAAAACAAAGCCTAAGAAGAAGAAGATGAAGAAGAGGGAGGAGAAGAAGAATTAACAAATTCACAAGGTCTCAGAGTAAGTATAATCACCTTTCTGATCAATTATTTGATGATGGTTTTGTGAATAATTAATCAATAAAGTATTCAATAAAGTCCAAAACCCAAATGTATTGAATTTATACTTAAAAAGATGCAAATCCACACGATGAATATGGTGAAAACCAGCAAATAATCATGATAAATGACAGGATATAGCTATTAGCTTTAATTATGGTGCAACAACAGTGAAACGTCCTGTTTTCTGGTTGAAAATGACACTTTTTCCTTTACATTAGGAATTCTGACTTCAATATTCACTGCTGTTGAATGAGCGACTGCTGACTCACTGTGTTTTAGTCAACATTGCAAATCACTCTGCTGCACTTTAACTGTTGTTGATCAAAAAAATCCTGAGTAGAGATGTCTTAACAGTTTTACTACTGTGTTTGTAGTGTAGTGTGCGTGTGACTCAGGCCGCTCCGCCCTCCATCACGCAAAGCAGAGACTTAAAGATGTCTGCGAAAATAACCGCACTTAATCACATAATGTTACCCCTCCTATGTTTACTGTTTTGGTTTTGATCTGTTGTAACATACCTCCGTGAAATTCACTTTCTCCCCCCCCAAAAAAAGTTATTCACTGGTGGATTTCATTTTTCCACCGTGTTCTGCTTTATTGCATCTTTTGCCACATTCTTGAAGCAAACTTGTTGGAAACGGCTGCGAGGAGGAGGTGGGGGGGGAAAAAACAACAAGGCCGACAGATGGATGATCTCAGGACGGCAATGATTCTTTGTCTTAATGGTTAAGATAATTGGATCTGAGGTTGGTAAGCTGATCCCAGAGCCCCAGCAAGGCGTGCTTTAACTCTGGAGCCATCGTTATCCTGCTACTGTTGTCTGCCTTGCAACCACATGCCAGTGTAAATCTAGCCACACACACGCACATGCACATGCCCCACACAGCGACGTATGCACATGCACGTTACACTGTGCCAGAAAACAAAACCCTGCAGGAATCCGGCAGACTTTTGTTTGTCCATCACAGCACCAACAGAGGAGTGTCTGCCTGAGCCAACATCTTACACACACACACCCTTGTCCACCATGGCGCCGTGCCCCATGAAGGTATAATCCAAATACACACACACACACACACACACACACACACACACACACACACACACACACACACACACACACACACACACACACACACACACACACACACACACACACACACACACACACACACACACACACACACACACACACACACACACACACACACACACACACACAAATGATGGTTTGAGCGACACACTCGTACACCCTTGCACACCACAGCACATGGCGTGGTGCCAGTGTAAGCCAGTCCAGTGCCCGCCCGTCTTCTGAACTCCGTGATCTCAGCCTGCTGCTCTCCCTCTAACTCGGTTAAAAAGAAAAAAAGATTACAGTGGCTTTAGCTTCCTAGAGTTTACGATACGTAATCTGGTAAAAGCGCAGCTCTGGTGGTCAAGTCCAGATAAGGATCTACTAAGCGATATCCCCCCCCCCCCCCAGTTTGGGTCGACTCTGTTTTGCCTGTGTTTGCAGTCAGAGGTGACCTTTCACAAGAGGAAAACACGTCTAGAAATACAAAACCCAGCCTCGGTTTTTTTCCAGACTGCACTTCCTGAAAAGTTGACCCTTAAGGATAGCTGTGGTTTTTCCAAGCCGCACCACTGAAATTGTACTCTTTCTAAAATCATAGGTTGGACTCTCTGCGGGCGGCTTAATGATGACGTTGGGAGCATAATTTCATATTGAACGCATTGTTTACATTCTCTTGTTTGTAAACTTTGACGACCGGAGCCCCGTGGAGAGGTTTGATGTGGCGATCGGAAAAACACAGGAAGAGGAAGAGAAGTGTACGGTTTTGTTTTTACGTTTGCAGCGACAAAAAACACACGGATAAAGTTTCACGTGTGCAAGGGTTTGAACTTTTTAAAACAATAAGGGAACAATGCACACTTTCCCCTTGACGCTACATCAGTGTCAATGCAACACAACAGACAGTGTTCTCCCGTGTTAACCGAAGGCACAGACTGAAGTGTGTGTGTTAGTCCTACATGTCACAGCCGGGTTCATCAAGAGGTTGAGGCTAATGGAGCTGCAGGCAAATATCATGGGGTGTAAACCAGTGGGTTTTGTCCAAACCGCGTCAAACAGACGACACAGTCTAGAGTTTTCAGAGGTGACAGTTTTGTCCTACTGCATATGAATGCAGCCTTTGTTTTAGTGCATAATGAAAATTTGAATGCTCCTTTACAGGCTTTTTTTTTTATTCTCAATCCGACAAGAATAAATTAATTGTGGGCAGCGCTGGTGTTCATCCATTCGTTTTGCAGTTGCCCCCCTCTCGGATCCCTGCAGGTTTCCAGAAGACTAACCTCGTTCCGGAGCTGAGAAAAACAGCCGAAATCTTTTCAACCTTAAGGCTACGACTTTAGACTATTTCTCTGAATCGCACAATGTGGTTGTTAAAGGTGCACCGAGCCTTTCTGAGGCTAGTTACAACAGGAGGGGGGTGGGAGCGAGGGGGAGGTCTTCAACAATAGAGGTATTATCTATCCTGTCATGGCATTAACAACCGCACAAAGACCCCCAGGAAGAGATCAGAGCAGATCACAGCAGATCAGACACACACAGCAGCTTTCACACACTCGCTTTTTTCCACCGTCGGGCCGTGTGACGCCCTGACTCCGCGTGAACCGAGGGCCGGGATCATTTTCACATCAGTCAAACCAGAAATGCAGACATTCTCGTTTGGTCCTGTGAGTTGTGAGCTCTCATTATACCTCGAGCGTCAGCGCGACGTCATGAATCTGTCCTTTTTTTGTTTTGACTTCTTTACAAGTGCAGCGAACGTCTTTGGAAAAAAGGAGCATACATACGTCGAAACTCACATATTGACACAAGCAGAAGTTACTGCACACGGCTCAAGGACTGCAGCTGCCACATTAGACTTTACGCTACATGCAGTACAAAGTGGAGTACAGCAAGACAGTGCAATCACACAGTCCTTCTTAATTGTCCTGTTTGAGCCCAGCAAGCATCTACGTACTAACCGCCGGACAAACAATAGCCGGTGCTGAAACCCCCCGATGGTTCACTACAGCAGGAGCCGAGAGCAACAGGAGAAGATTTGTTGGCAAAGCTTCCTTTTCTGTGTCGTCTAAACAAATTTGAAGACTTAAAGCAGGGAGTGTTTAGAGCATATTTCAGTGTTGTCATCTGAAGTAGCTGTGAAGCACTTAGGATGTTGTTTGACTGATGTGTCTTGAAGATATTCGCTCAGATGAAACTTGAACCAGTTCCAACGAGGCTCCAAATACGTGTCACAAACAACGAGGAGGCCACTGGTGCAATGTTCAGAGTGTAATTTAGCACAGAGCGAACACGTGGTGTCAGATAAAAACTCATCAGGAACAACCTGCACCTGTAAAACTATTTCAGAGTCATTAAAAGGCCAATGCAATTCCGTGCTATCTTTATACCTGACGCACTTTGACACTAATAATATCCAGCAGGTAAGGAGTGTCAGTAAGAGAAGCGTGCGAGTGGGAGACTTATTCCTGATAATATACGAGGTTAAAGTCCGGGCTGTGCTCGTATCACTTACTCGTGGTTTTGTCGACGCTCCAAATTAAACAGTCTTACACGTACAGAAGTGAACTCTTTAAAGAGAGCAACCGCACAACTCGCTTACTTTTATCTTCACTTTATCACATTTCCTTTTTATTAAAAAGCAAGGCCCTCCAAAGCACTAACAATATTTTCATTGGACTCTTGCTTAGAATAAAACTATGAGACTCTCCCTCAAATATCTGAAAACAGTAAAGAAAATTGTGAAAATACAGCAAATCCCTAATTTTGAATAAAGAACTGCAACGTAAACAGTCACAGAATTAGCAAACTGGAAACAAGCTGCAACCCAAATGCACCTGCATTACCCAGTGCTCACAGAAAAAGCTTTTTGATGCAGTTCCAAATACAAATCCATGCTGAGGAAAAGTCAAAAGACCCACCCCTGCTCTTCTAAGAGGAAATGTCACGCTGCCCTCCCCTCTGCATTAACCCTCTGTCGTTTCTGGGCCCTTTTCCATGCTGTCCCTAGATCTGCCAGAGAATCCGATCAAGATCTCTGTAAATGGTCCGTGCAAGAAAATTCCGGTGTAAAGAATGTTTATGTACAAAATCAGGGACATGAGAAGGATGTAAAATACTTCAGATGTCTAAGCCAGGATGTGCTTATGTTTGGTTTTTCCTTTCTTTTAATTTTTGAAGCAGAAACCAGCCGACAAATCTGACATTGGACGCATCTTCTTCTGTTGTGTTCATACTGGTTATATATGTATGAATAAACAGCCGAAAACGAGCATCAGTCCAGATGTTATTTTGTTCTACTTGGCTGTCCAAGCATGCAAAAGCTCCTTCCACCATGTTACACCCATAATCCACAATGTTGTGAGATCGTTTTCCTGCACTTTCCCGTTTAGCTTTTTCTTCCCAAACTGCACTCCACAGTTCTCATCCTCTCGGCAACAGGAATCACCAGACTTCAAGCGTCGCCATCACCTGATCAAACCGACCCACACCAAAGTGCGAGGAGACATCACAGGGCTCCAGTGAACTGCTCCGCGGTCGCGCTCGAGTAAGCGTACGGGTCAGATAAGGCCAGACACCAGACGCCCCCGGGGGCCCGATGACCAGCGTAAAAAAAGAAAATAAACTGCACCTGCACCTCAATCTGATAAACGGGCAAACAGAGCCGGATACAGACAAACACCTGACTCAGATGGAGGGGAGAGATATGAGGGATACAATTCACATCCACTGCCGGTTCTCCCCCACCCCACACACACACACACACACACACACACACACACACACACACACACACACACACACACACACACACACACACACACACACACACACACACACACACACACACACACACACACACACACACACACACACACACACACACACACACACACACACACACACAGCATTCAAGTGTGAGTGCAGGCTTTACAAAAGCAGGGTTGTAAGTGCAGAGAGGCGCACACACACACACACACATTACACGTAACCTTAACCTCAGAAATGACATTTTGACTTATTAGGAGCAGGTTTTGGTCCCCATGAGGTCGACTGGTTCTGAAAAGGTCAGTGTTTATGCCAGAAAAGATACTGAAGAGGTAACTAAAACGAGTAGAAACACACACACAGACACACACAGACACACACAGACACACACACCTGTCCCTGCTATGATCTGGTAGGCTAGTACAGTATTAACCTAGAGACAGAAAGGATAAAGACAAATTATCTCCTCTGCTGTGGGGATATAATAAACCTAAGCTTGTGCAGGGGCTTTTCTCTCCCTCTCTCTTTCGCCCACACACACATTTTTATATCTATAAACCCACAGATCTCACATCTGTATGTCACACAGTTCCATTCATACTGAAAATTAAGCTGGAATAAGTAGATTTGAGCCATAGAACAAGTGGATTTGAATGTTTTCAGAGCAGCTCACATCCCCAAACGCTGCTTGTGCCTTCCCCGACTGCGTTTTGTGTTAATTATTAAATGAGTTTAACCATTTAATTTGACTTTAATTCAAGGAGCCTGACTAGTGAGGCGAACTGGGGCGTGTATTCCAGCAAGTTGAGGGAAGCAGGTTTATTTTTAAAAGAGAGGAGGAAAGAGAAGGTGGACAAACAAAGAGATGATTCAAGCTTTTTTCTTTCAAAGCCTGTTTGGGCAGAAGTACACACAGAATGTCTCTCATTCTTTTTTCTTTCCCCTACAGACACACACACACACAATCTGTTATTCTCTCTCATACACACACACACTCGTACACACACACACACTCTCTTACACACACCATGCCTGGTCTACATTATGAGTCTCCAAACTGAGTCAGAACCCAGTAAAAAGTAAAAGCTGACTGTGAGAAAGCCATGCTGTGCAAACCACAGTCCCATCGCAGGTGCTGGTGAGTCATGTGTGTTTGTGGATGACAGCCAGACTAATTATAACTCACATGGGTGGTAAACAATAACAACAACAAATGTTGCCATGTGGAAAGATAAAAAAGACAGGAGGGACAGAAGGAGGATATTTTTTGCATCGGCTTGTCAAAGAATGAACACGAGCGTTTGAGTTCAATGACTTTGAAATAGCATTAAAACAAATGAAGTGTGCAAAAGCTTAATTATGAAGAATCTAAACAGCTAAAATTATATGAATAAACAGCATTTTGAATTCTGTACATGTTTTATAATGACTTCATGTGATTTAATGACGTTAAAATAGCATTTCAAGAGATCAAGTGTGCAAAAGCTTAATTAAAGGGAATCTTAGCACTTAAATGAAAACAAAATAAACATCATTTTGAGTTGTGTACAGTTTATTATCATGACTTAATGCGATTGAATGACTTTAAAATAGCATTTAAATAGATTAAACGTTCAAAAGCTTGATTATAAAGAATCTAAACACCTAAATTATATGGAATAAACATAATTTTGAGTTCTGTACAGTTTATTATCATGACTTAATGTGAGTTAATGACTTTAAAATAGCATTTTAGGAGATTAAGTTAGCAAAATCTTGATTATAAAGAATCTAAACACCTAGATTATATGGAATAAGCAACATTTTGAGTTCTGTACAGTTTTTTATAATGACTGCATGTGATTGAATGAGTTTAAAATAACATTTAAAGAGATTGAATGTGCAAAAGCTTGATTATAAAGAATCTAAACACCAAGATTATATGAAATCAACATCATTTAGAGTTCTCCGAAGTTTATTATTATGATTTCATGCGATTGAATGACTTTAAAGTAGCACTTAGAGAAATTGAATGTGCAAAAGCTTAATCAGAAAGAATCTTAAACGAGATAAATGATGATTTTGAGTTTTGTAAAGTTTATTGTTATGACCTCATTACACATCTGCAGTTACATAACATATTCCTACCCAGTTAAAAACTTATTCTCTGACCATGAAGCATGATCTCAGCTCAACACTGATCCACACCACGATGAACTCACCTCCGATGTGATGCAGCTCAGGATCCAAAATGCACAGAACAGAAACAAACACACAAAAAAACAACTGCTTTCTCCAAAGGTGTGATATTTCCGGTGGCTGGAGTTTTGTCTCCGCTGCAGAACGACGCTGCTCAGTGAGAATAAGAAAACACGCAGGAGCGCGTCAGTGTGTCCGCGCTGCGCTCAGCTCCATTGTTCGTCTCCTCTCCTTCATGTTGGAGACGATTTGAAGTGAGCGAGCCACAAAGCGAGAGACGTATTCAAATGACTCGCGCACAGCCGGGAAAACCCACCAATCGCAGCGCGGGGGGCGGGAGCCTCCGGGGGAGGGGGCTGCGGCCAATCGCGGCGGAGGAGTCGGAAAATCGAAATGGTCGGCGGCTCTGATTGGCTGGCGAGAGTTCTCTTTTCTTCTTGTTCGTTTTTTTTTTTTTTTTTTTAAACCGCAGCCCCTGACCTGTGGTAAAGGGTGTTTCTGTGTGTTTGATGATTTAAGGCCAGAATAATGATTTAAATTATACACATATATATTTATTTATATATTTCTGCTCACTCCATATCCCAAACATTCATTACTGCTTCTTGGAATTCACTTTTTTCCTACCTGCCTTGAAATTTGCTCCAATTTGGGTAATTCCCTGAACATCTTGTTGGTTTAAAAGCTCCACAACAAAACCTAAAGCATATCTGACATATTATCACTTTATTAAAGGTCCAGTGTGTAAGATTTAGGTGAAAGCGATCTATTGGTGTTTCATCTAAATTGTACGAATTGTTGTTTTCTTTACACCAGAATGAACCCTTTATATTTAAATACTTTATATTTACATCGGAAGCGGGTCCTCTCTTCGGAGGCCACCATGTTTTTTACAGTAGCCCAAACTGGACTGAAAATCTTTTAAGATTTTATCGCAACTGAAGGCTAACACAGGTTCTCTTTCATGTTCGGAAGGGGAGGGTGAGGTGAGAGGTGTTCAGCTGCAACGTGCAACTTCACCACTAGATGTCACTAAATTCTACACACTGAACCTTTAATTTGTAAAGGTGAACATGTAAGAATTGGGACAGTACTATGTGTACGACAAATTGTGCAGACTCCAAATGATGTCTTCGCCTCAAGATGGCAGCGTTCGTGTCCAGGATATTTTGGCTCCATTTCTTTATAGTGGGAGGAGATGGTGATGCATCGTCCATCTTTATATAAATTCTACAGGGATTAATGGACAAAAAGTTAAAATACAAACTGTTGACCAGGTAAATATACTTGTTTGTAGCCATTCATGAGGAAACTAGATCTGCAACTGATCCTGATTTTGAGTAAATCTATAAACACAGATATAAACTCTAATGTGTACACTATTCAAAATAGTAATTTACTGAGATTTTCTTTATTTGCAGGAAATGCATTAATTGCACGTTGTTTTTTCCAGGAATTAGAAACAAAACAAGTCTTCTCAGGATTTTCTTGATATCCGAAAGGACTTTAAAAGGATTTAACAGATCCTCTTCCCATAACACAAGGTTATCCTTAAATTGAAGTGAAAACATGAGGATTATCAAAAGGTTTTAATGCAACAATAGGAATATTTACAGTGAGGTCGTCTGTTTCAGTGTTTTTTTTAGGCGCCAGCAGGATTAAAACAGACTGTTGTTTTTTTTACCTTGTCTGTGTATAAACACACACCTTCTATTTTCTAAATCTCTTTTTCTAAATATTTAGAATATGCTCTACATTTATGTACCTAACTCCATCCAACAATCTAATCTCCTCTTAAATATGGTAATTAAATCAAGGTGGGTGTACGCCATACCCACCCTTCAAGTACCACTGCACTGCTGCCATCCACCTCAGCCCAGTCCTGTCCTTTTCATTGCGTAAACATCCAATTACATAAACACAGCGTTACACTTACAGTACAACCGGGCCCTGAGCCTGTGGGCGGCGCTCCTCTTTTTGCTCACTGACGCCTCTTACATTCTGACACATCAGCATTGGGGCGAGAATAGCTGATCTCTGAGTCTTTCAGGCTGCAGGGTTTTCTCATTTCAATAACCCGACTCCTACACCAAGCACCCGAGCGCTCAGCTTCCGGCTGCGTGGACGACAAATGCACAGGAATTAAAGTACGCCACGCACATGCATTTGCATATACATAATATACCCCTGCTTCCGGTGGTACTCCACCACGGCGGCACTCGATGACGGACCTTCGATTGACTCCTTGACATCCAGAGAGTTGAGGATGACTTCAGGCATATGAAATGATTTCAATCCTAAGATTTAGCTCAACTGGTGTCCAGCATTAACTATCCTGCCCACTATGGCCCGAAGTATTTGTTATATTTTCTCGTTCTCATGAATTCGTTCCACAGTAAAATTGGCACCAATGTTCCACCATATAAACCATCTTGATGGGATGTTTCTCATGTCTTGAAATCTTCAAATGAGGACAAACTGTTGAAGAGAGAGATCATGTCTTCTTAAACACATCACACCATTCCAATCATCGTATGGTAGCATGAAAACGAAGCGTAACGAAACAGAGCACTAGCCATGCACTGTTGTTTGATTACTTAATTGTCTTAACAGGAGAGAATGTAATAATGGATGGGAACATCGTGCAGGAACCAAACTGCAGCCACAAATTGTTTAATGAAAAGGTCCACCCACGTTGTCCAGATGCATGATGGTCGGAAAAAATACACTCGAGAGACACACGTCCTTTTGTCTATGTAAGGCTTGAGCTGATAAGTTTAAGTGGCTGACCTTTATTTGTATGTCCCACTTAAAGCAGATAGTTGTAAATTAAATGTAGACAACGTTGGGGAAAATGTGGAATAAGCAGTTGGTACAAATTTAATAAATATCAACTGTAACATATTGTAGAGTTTTGTGTAGTGGAAGACCGACTTTTAATTACAATGAGTTAAGTTACAGTTCATTAGTTGTTCAGTGCAATTTGCGATTCACCAGTTAGGCTATAAACACAATTTCAATATCAACAACGGTTCAGATAACTACTTGTGTGTGAAAGGTTTTCACTTGTGGTGATGGACACACAGAGAGCTCTGTAGGTCCTTTAACTTTACGAGCATCTTTTCAGCTCTTTGTTCTGGTTTGCGGGATGCGGCTTTATTGTTTTGATTGACTCTCTAGGCTCTCATCGCATTATTTTTTGGTAACAGCCGGCAGCTATTATAGCAAAAAAGTCTGCTAAGTTCTGACCTTACTTCCATAGCCCCAAACACTAGACAAAGTTAGCAACAAGCTACTGAAGCTTGAAAAATGTTTTGCACTCCAGGTGGCACAATATAAACCTGTTAATCTCCTTCTACAGTAATAGAAATAAAGTCTTAATAGTTTTCTTTTACAATGCGCACAGTGTTTAGGATTAAACCAAGATGTCCAGACGTTTCTGACAGGCACTGTGTTGTAGATTTCAGGGAAATGGTGACAGGGACTAAACAAATGATGTCAGCAACCATCGGCAGCAGCAGCAGGCCCGGGCGCTGTAGTGTACGAGTGTGGGTGGGATTACACAGTGACAGCTGGGTGAGATCATTACAGTGCGGGAAGGAGAGGGCTGGAGAAGGGGGAGAGCCCGAGAAACGGGGGAGGGGGACGGGGACGGGGTATAATGGGTTGGGGTAAAGGGGTGGGACGCTTTTATAGTGACATTCTTTCCTCTGAGGAATGCATGCGCCCCGTATGTTGGAGAAATGTCAAATAAAAGAGTTCAGCAAGGGAAGAAAGAAAAAAAATCCAGCTGCATAAGAGCGAAATCCCGTCATGCACTACGTGTCCCCTTTGATTTGTTTTTACATGCATGGAAGACCTGAAGTGAGAAAACAAGCCTGAGGATAGTAGATATGTGGGGTGCATGAAGAGGGGGGGGGGGGGGATCAGGGGAGAGGACCGGTGGATTTGGGTGGGGGAAGAAGTGAAGGGTGACTCACGGGCTTCCAGTAAGAGGCCTGACTCAGATACTGGAAGCCCCCCGACCCCGTCTGGAGACAATGTGTGGCGAATAATCTGTGCTTTTCACTTCGATGGTGAAAACAGACCCCAAAGGTCATGGACTATGAAAAAACAAGATTGCAGCAGGGGAACACGACGGCCAAACAACAGCTGTCAGGTCTTTTATGTTTCTGGATTCGGGTGAAATCTCTCATTGGTCATCACAGTTTGAATGATGCACAGTAAACAGATTTGTCACTATCTGTCATCAGAGACGCGAGAAACAAAAGACGCTTGGACAGATTTGAACAAATTCACGTCATCCTTTTTTCCCAGCAGGAGCCATCAAAGCTTCTCGGATCAGCTTTTAAGACGCTTGCATGTGCATGACTCACACGCTGGTGGACCCTTATTGTCACTTGTCCATGGAGCCACGGCCTCAACCCATTCATGTGCTCATTGTTTCCCTCAGTCACTCACACTCCTCTGAGTCCTATATGTGATCCGTCTTCCTTTTAAAACTCATCACCCTATAGGGATGTGTTCCTATGGCGATGCTCAGATGGGAGATAGGAGATTGTTTTCACCCACAGTGACGGGTAATGACACAGAAACTGACGATCAGAGGCTCCATTATGAGTCAGGCCCGCCGACAGGTCATCTGTGGATGTATGATAACCTTTGAAGCACATAAAATGCTTCTTTCTTGCTGTTTACCATGTTTATTCTTGGCTTTTTACGTGGGGGAAACAAAAGGGTAAATGCAGGTGTTGGGAAACATAATTGTCCAACACCCACATAAATATTATGTCCACATAAAACATCCTGTTGATTCACGCATTCGACTTACTGGGGAAAAGTTCGCAAATCAGAACTTCAAAAAATGTTAGAAACCATCTTTGAGAACATTTTTATTGGACTTGTACTTTACCGTTTTGGTTTGGTCCGTGTCCAATCCACTAACATGGAGGAGGTGGCCCAACCTGCAGCTGGCCACCAGGTGGCAATCAAGACACTTTGGCTTCACTTTTGGGGAGCAGCCATGTCGTCCATCTTTATTTACAGTCAATGCCAGGACAGGCCACCAGCACATCACATAGTCTAATACAACCTTCATGCTGTGAGGCATCAGTGCGAAACCACTGCACCACTATGCCGCCCGACAACTGTCCCCAATAATCTTCAGTATTTTGTTGTTTACTGTTCTTGGTGCGCAAAATGTTTTCACCCCTCCAACGCTGCACAGTTCATCAGGAGGAGGACCAGCGCTGTCCCCTGGTTATGTAACCCAAATTAAAAGAGCAAGTAAACAGAATTCAAGTGTGAGGTTAAAAATAGCTTTTGGAACAACACTACAAAGATTGGGGAAAGTGTTTGGACGAGCCTGCTCTCTGAGTGCAGCCAAAACAACACCCACTCCTCCTCATACTCTTCGTCCTCCTCTTCGTCCTCGTTTGACCCTTTGCCACCCTGCTCTGGGCTCCTGTGGCGATGGCTGGTGATGAATGATGGTGGGACAGAGGGCCTGTTTCCTGGATGTGCCCTCCACTTCCGTGTCACGCTCACAGATATCCTCCGAGGATGAGAGGTGAACACACACTTTCACATGCATGACCACTTTCTAACAAACACACACACACAGACACACACAGACACACATTTTACATTCCTATCGACCTACATCTGCTTCACATCATTATATACCACAGTTGATATGAGACTGAAGCTAAACATTCTAAGTGCTTGACAATTTTATGCACATATCTCAGATTGTTGAAGTCGTGTGTATATAGTGAGCTCATAAAATATGATGGGTATCCGGGAAAAGATAAAGCACCTTGTCCCCCTCAGACGAAATGTTCTGCCAAAAACTACAAACCTGCTTCCAACAATCCATGAAAAACATGAATCACTGCACAGAGAATTTCAAAAAATGTATAGTTTAATATACTAATGGCCAAGATAAGAAAAGATAAGATAAGATAAGATATGATAAGATGAGATAAGCCACTTGCTCTGGAGTCCATCTTGCAGTTCCACAAAAACAAAAACATGGCTTTCATACACATACACATATACAACAGATTTCACTCAGTTTCCATTATGTCTCATATTATGTGTTTATAGGAGCTGCTATTTCAATCTGTACAGAAAAAGTTAAACAAAGAAGAAAGGTTCATGTCACTTTATTTTATGAAAAGGAAACTTTTTCTTCCCTTTCTGGCCCTTACTCTGTTTTTTTTTTTTAACAACTGGAAACACATGTTACAAACAACACCTTCTTATTTTCTCGTCAGTGTTTTCCATCTGGACATTTCACACGTTGCCGTCACAACCACGACTTCGTTGGAAACTTGCACAATCTTGTGTGGGTGAAAATCCACAATGATCTCTGCAGAAACACCAGATTTGTTTTTAAAGATATTAATATCCATTGATGAGACTGAAGGTCTGTATCTGTTTGAAACATAGATTAAACATTTAATAATATTTATACATCAATATTATAAACCAAGATTCTACTCAAAAAACACAGTGAAACCACAGATTAAAACTACACATATATAATATTTATTGTGAAGAACTTTGTTGTATTTGTCTCTTCAATAGTATTGGTAATATTACTAAGTAATATTTTAGCTTTGCATGACTCAGACTCATGTGTCATACGATCCACTTTGAGTTTAAAGGTCAATTACAGAAATAAACAACCTGTGGTAGAAATGATGTAAGTGAATGAACATGTGGAAGCTATGCATATGTTTTTTGTGTGTGTGATGATCTAGGGGGAATGTATGATGGACATTAAATTAGAGTAGAAATGCTATAATATGGATTAATTGTTGGATTTGCAGTCAGATATGGACACACCCCATTGGCTTTATCTTCTTTATTTAGTTTTTCATTCTGTTTTTGTTCAAAGTAGCCACAAAAAAATGTATAATTGAATTTAAATCAAAGATATATATCAGTGTAGATGTGTAAGATGTTCACCCTCAGTTCGTGTGTCTTGCTCCAGGCCTCTCCTCGTCTCAATCATCCCTCCTCTCATGACCCTATTTACTGTCTAATTAAAGCTGACGACCCATGAAAGGTAAATATTTAAAAGGAGTCAGTGAAGCACACACTCATCGTTTCTAAAGACGCAACGTAGGCACTCTGGGTTTTTTTCTCCTACAACTCTATATTTGTACGAGGCTCCCACTCCACTGCCTCCGAATCCTCCCAATAAAGCGTTAAACCCAAAAGAGGTCTGAGGTGGGATGTGAGCTGCCCACGCGCGCTTACTAAAAACAAAAGTAAAATACATCTGGGATCGAGCGCAGTCTGCAAGTGTTTTGATTTACTTCTGTAATTTCACCGTAACTCTGGCAGTTTTTACTGTAAACCACTCCTACACTGTCTGCAGATGTGCCACTGGAATTGGGAGGGAGGGAATGTGTGTGTGTGTGTGTGTGTGTGTGTGTGTGTGTGTGTGTGTGTGTGTGTCAAAGGAATCCTGCTTTTTTTAGACATTTCAAAACACAGCAAAACTCATTCTCCTACACAACAACTTGTTTCTGTTCTCATTAGTAGTGTAAACACCCTGAAGCACACACAAGGTCACACAAGAAGGTCAAACTAAATAAACAGGAGATGTCCATGTTTTCTTTCTTTGAGTAATTAGCACGTTGTAAACTTTTGGTTTTGGGCACCACAGAATATAAAAAAAACATCAACTGAACTAAGTTAACTCTTTATATACTCTCTATAATCTCACCATTTGTAAACAACACAGCGGGTCCATCTGTAACATCTGTACATTACATTTTTACGTACACTTCTTTGAAATGCAAATAAATCATTGTTGTGTTTAAACTATGAATGTGTTTGTTGGCCAATGATTTAAGAATCTTTATCTTTATTGTTCTGGAGTTTACAGTGAGACTCATATGGTTCTTGTATTCACCCAGAATGGAAGACACCAGCTTTAGAAAAACGTGGCATGAGCTTATTCTATTTATTCTCATGTGGGAGAAACTGCGATTCAAGCTTTGGGTTGGTGTCTGGTATTATTTGTGTTTTTTGTGTGTGTGTGTGGTTTGTTTTTATAAAAATATTATTCAAATTGCAGATATGTGACAACTCATTTCCTATATTGCCACTTGTTGTGTATCATAAATATTGTCGTCCACTGCACCATTCATCAAACATTCATTGTTTTGCTTTATATGAATAAAGTCTTGTCCGGTCTCTGCTGCGCTTTTCTTTTACCGTCTGTCCCTTTGACCCAGAATCTTTACATTTTAACAATGAGTCCAGCAGCTGCTCACATTCCTCTCATTCCTCTACATAATAAGGTGGATGTAGCAACATCTATATTCATCCCACTGACCACATGTAAACACAGAAACACTGAGGAATCTGGACTCTCTATTCATACTGTCAAGGATCGGTGGAAAACAAAGCTGTTTTCTCCCAGGAGCCGTATTGTTTCTCCACATGTGTTGTTGTGCGCCTGATGAATTCGGCTGAAAGTGTTTGTGTTGGCCTTTAGGTGCAGGTGCACAATCCAACCCCGGGGAAAGGAAATGGAGGGGAGGGGTTTGAATGCGACACAAACAGGAAACCAGCGCTGTGTTCTCCTGCTGCTAAGTGGCTGTGCACAGAAGGTTTATTCCAAATGCGGCTGTTGTGTAAGATATTTAGACTTGTCCTATATGCTCGGCCAGGAACTTACATAACAGACGCTGTTGAGAGATATTTACCTACTACATTTTTAAAATGTCACATTGATCATGTTTTTATCTTCATCCAGACGTTTATTGGATTGAACACAGACCATGAATTAAAGGGAGGTCTGGACAAAATGTGATTTTTAAGCTCAGGAAATGGCTTTTGACTCTTTTTAAAAAATCATTACATTTGTTTTTATTCAATTATGGAACAATTGACTTTCTCTGGCATCTGTTATGTTTTGACCAGGCCTTTCTAGTAGGATAGAAAACCTCTATTGTTGTAGTATTCTCCCAAGTGCAACCAGAATTAAAAGTGCTACTCCTGGTTGGCGCATAAAAGTGAAATGAAAATCAAAAAGAACACATTGCACGCTTTGTATCGTGCAGTTAAAGTGCCATCGTTTTAATTATTTCACATTGCTCTATTTCTCTCTGTCTTTTAATTGGCCTCTTTATGTTTATGATTGTTTGACATTCAAAATGTTTGAATGGCTTTTATGAGTTTGTCTTGTAAAGAACTTTATAACTATTTTAAAAGGGATATTAAAAGTATTTAGCTGCTTAAAACAATGTCATTGTCAAGGATTTGCTAAAATGAATTTGTTTCTTTTCTTTTTTTTATATATCCAATTTTGTAAAATTACATGAAACCAAGCTGTTAAATAAATATCCAGTTTCTGCCTAAAAGTAATAATTGTGTTTGTAGTAACAACACCTTATGGACTCAGGCATTGTTTTCACTGCTCTCTCTCTCTCTCTTTCATTCTGTGTCCTTGTTGTCTCTGTGTCTCTCGCTCTTTTGCTCCAGGAATGAATCACTCCCACGGGAGGAGCTGCAGCTCGAGTGGCACTTCACACTAAAAACAAGCAAACTCTTCCCCCGCTTTTGAAGCTGGTGTTTACAGAGGAGCCTGTTTGGGGCCCGGACTCCAGTTACAATCATTACAGGAGAATATCCTGTTTCAATGTTCAGATATTCAGGTGAAATTCATTTAATGCAACTAAGGAATTGAGTAAAAACTGAGGTCATCTTCAGTCTTTCACATCAAGTTGGAACTAAGATTGATTTACTTTGTTTTACTTCCTGGACACTGGACGTTTCAGACTTCTGATGATATAGGTGACCGTTATAAAACAAGCACGTCTAAAACATTCGTCACAGTCCCAGTGCACCAGCACCGTGTCGCTCAACCCCCCGGACTGTCTCACTTTCTGCAGAGCGTCACAAAAGCAACACTTTCCAGGTCAAACTGAGGCAAAAAACTATTTCAACAGATTCTACAAATAGCTGCATCGCGACTAAATCAGTCAGAGAAATGTCCAAACTGTTTGGATTTAAAAAAATAATAATAAAGAGACTGCCCCCCCCCCCCCCCCCCCACCCTCCATAACAATCTGTGTCAAACGCATCCTGGACAAAGTGGCGGGAACATGGCCGACGTGCATGCAAACACAGACAGGCAGGAATGTTTGCCGTGACTCGTTAGTGACGCACTATTTGTTGTTGTGTCACGCTGCAGCTCGGTTATTGTTGAGGGGTTGGGAGGGGGGGGCACTTGGCGCTTGTCTGGCAGGGAGTGGGGCGGATGGGTTGGGGTGTGGGGTTAGATGAGGGAGGGGTTCTGTTGTGAGAATGAAAAGTGGAGGGTGTTCTCACTCCGTTTCCTTCTTTCCCTGAAAGGTCCTCCCTTCCACGCTCTGTCTCCCCCCCCCCCCCCCCCCCCCCACCCCCCCCCCCCCCCCCCCCCACCCCCCCCCCCCCCACCCCCACCCCGCCAACACCACGCTTCCTAATGTCTTTCCTGTACAGAGCTTGGACCTGTTCCCACACAGTGTGGAACATCCCTCTGACCCACACACACACACACAAGGAAAATACACCCGGATCCCTGCACATGTGACACTTAGATCCTGAAGAAGTTTTAGGTGGCACATTGTGTTTTGTAATCAGGATTGTTGGGGATAAAAAATATGTTTATGAGAGCAATTTAGAAGAGAGTAAGGATTCACTGATGTGACGCTAAAATCAGTACAAAGTATTTGGTGCAGAAAACTCAGGAAGAGACGTGACGAGAAGGTGGAAAATTCCAACCACAACTTAACGAGGAGCATCAGCACAGTTCCTGGGAAAGAGTTCATATGAGAAATGATGCAAAGACAGTTTGTGAGACAATAGCTGATTCACATCCCACTCACTTAATAACCTGGTTGGAGTTTGACCTTGTGACCCGGTTTTTTTTCCATGACTCTCGATCGCGGCCTCTTAATTAGATCAACATGACAATTGGCTCTTTCATATATCACTGCGGCCCTGCTCGTCTTCCCAGGCTCACAGACTGTTGTTTTTTTAGTTTTTTAAGAAGACGAGACGACACAGAGTTGTTGTGCTGCAGGAGGACAAAGTGATCTCTGGAGTTTGTCTTAATGTGTATCTAGTTGTGTTGTGGTGGTTGTAGCACGACACAAAAACCTCTCAGCAAACTGAAAGAACAGTTGAGCCAATTAAGTCCTTTTACAGTATCTACAATAATTTACAATATATATGGAATTTATTGCTAAACTCAATAAAAAAAATTATATTTGCATTAATTTTACTTATTTCTAGTTATTTGCTTTTATTTGAGCATATAATATTATTATTATTATTATTATTGTTGTTGTTGTTGTTGTGGTTGTTTGCATTCTGGACCTTAAAGATGATGATACATTGATCATACAAAGAAAAACATTGATGTAAAACATACAATATTTTATCATAAATGTTTAATTTAAACATACGTATGAACTGCAGCCACTAGGGGGTCTCTCAATCAAAGCAATAACAAAGGACCTAGTTTGGTGATGTCGTGAAGCAGCGTGGGATTATGGGAGTTGATGAAAATCTACCTGACGAAACTCAGGCACTAATCATGTTCCTGGAAGTGGTCGTGTTTTAAAGTTTTCTTCACATTAGTAATTGTGATCCAGTATGAAGGAAAACAACTTTTTGCTAACTGGCTGTCTTGCTAATTGGCTAACAGTGTGTTTTTCCGTCTTTATATGTTGTTTTGCCTCAGATGTTTTAGCGGAAATGGGCAAAACCATAAGTAAAAAGGGTTTCTAAATCAAATTTAGAAATCTAGTCTAGTCGAGTTTATACATTTTAATGAAGAATTGTTACATGTTATATCTTTGATGTCGGGTTTGCCAATATTACCTAATATGCATTTCTAAGTTGGGTTATGTTGTTTCAGGAATAAAAAGAAAACTACAACCCTCCTGCAAAAATAGCTTTTGGCAAGTGAATCATACATCAAGAAACTGTATCACCATAGATAATCCAGTTAGACACGGCATGGCAAAGATCACAGGGGAGCCTCACAGAAGGGGCCAGACATCAGCTCCGGGTGCAGCACATGATATCGAACGCATTTCCTGTTTTTAAACTCACAAACAAGTCGCGTCTGTTTTTGAGGCCCACCGGCGAGAACCCAGAGTCCAGAAGTTTGATGTATTACTAAAGTACAAAAGCCGCAAAGTTGTGACAGCTCGTCGCAGCAGTTAAACGTCCATGTCCTGCGCGTGTCATTGTTCACATTATTCATCAATCATGCAGCATCTCGGAGGCCGTGCGCCGCGAACTGAGCCGGTTGTTTCTGTTTTCACCATTTGAGGTCTTGCTTGTTGTGACTGAGACAGAAGCCGTGACTCAGATGATGATGTTAAACAAGATGCACGGTCAAGTGGTCTGGCAGTGAGTCAGTGCAGCAGCTGGTGGTCGGCCATTGTGTTTGACCTTTGTCACGGAGATGGAGAGGAACAGTTGAAATGGGAGTAAAACAATCTGCTGTTGGAGGCGGGATATTGTGTCAGGGGAGAGTGTGTGTGTGTGTGTGTGTGTGTGTGTGTGTGTGTGTGTGTGTGTGTGTGAAAATATAAATCTGTATAGCTGCTTTCAGACATTCTTTCCTGGAATCTTTCTGAATTGACTGCACGTGACAACGCAACGCCATTTTCTGGAACTTCTCCCGTCAGCCCCCTTGAAAAAAATGTCTGGAAACTGTCCACTTGAGAAAACAGCTCGAAAATATCCCGTAAAAATTCACTGCGAGCGAGTGTTGATGCCGTTTCAAAAATACACTCGACGGAAAACCGAAAGAACTAAAAGAACACAAATATCTCAGGATAAAAAAAGAGGAGCCCTGCACATGGAAGACGCTAACGAAGACGTCAACTTGGAGAGACAATGAAATTAAAGCTTTTCACAGTTCATGTCTAAAAATGTGTTTTTCAGCTCGTTTGAGTCTGTGTTCAAAGTGTTAAATGCTCCGAAATTCACCTCAGATAAAAAGCACGATGTGACTTCCTCATGCAGATTTTTGGGGGGGAAAGGTTTTGGAAGACAATCACCACTCTTATGTGAGTGTTTACAGAGACACTGAAGACCGAGACCTGCTGACTTGTGATTATTATCTCCTGCTTGGTGGGAAAAAAACTACAGACCTGTAAACAAACTTTGTAGAATGGCTGCAAATTGCACCATCACTGGCAGTAACATGAAACCCATAGAACCCAGTATACACACTGGCACTATTCATTTAGCTAATTTTAAAGGAGTGTTACGTGTTTGTATCTAGTTTCAAAGAAGCTAACGCAGGGTGTTTATTTAGCGTCACCACAAGGTTTACCGCCCTCGAAAATAATACGTGAACACACCCAAGACTTCTTTTCATTCATTTTAACAAGTAACTGTTAGCGTACCAACATTAGCATTAAAAACTGCAGGTATGGCCGTGTAGACTTTATCGGTATACCGTAGATTATGAATAAAGATGGACTACGTGTTTCCACTTCCTCTCGTTGTAAAAAAAGAATTCAAATTATCCGCCACCATCTTGAGCTCTTTAGACACATGTGCTCGAGTCAGTCTCAGCTGTCAATCGTGACGTTTCACCACACTTGAACATACATCCATGTGATAAGATGACAGAAACCATGTTTAAGAAAAATGTATTCAACGTATCTTTGACTTTTTTGTTTGGGAGGCAGGGTTTATGACCTATACTGCAGCCAGACACCAGGGGGCGATCAAGATGTTATGTCGTCCATCTTTACACAGAGTCTATGCTTCAGGTGTTTTGAGATAGATAAATACTAGAAGGTTAAAGATACTGTATTTTACACTTACAATTTGCTTTTTTGTTCTTTGGTAAATCATTTAATTTTGACTCCTTCCTATCTTATGTTAGATTTTCTTGTGCTGCCAGTGATTAATATCATGTCTCCTCTTTCATCAAGTGAGCTAAATAAAGTCGCTGTGACTCAAAGTGACTCACACCTCACTTTCCTGCGAATGTGCACACACACACGCACACACACACACAAACAAAGGCGCTGAGGTGCCCCTTAAGCAAAGGTAGCAGCTGTTCCCAGCATCACGTTGCATGTTTTAAGAGAGAAATATCAAATATCTGAAAAGTTCCCCCAAACATTTGAAGAGGTGCCTCTGGAGATGAACTACACACACTCACACACACACACACACACACACACACACACACACACACACACACACACACACACACACACTGACGCTGACTGTGAATGTGCTGGTGTGTCTTACATCTCCAATGCGACTTGTAGAAGAAGTTGCCAGAGATGGAAAGTGTACACATAATGAAAGATGACTGATCAAGCTCTGGCCTTCATCTCATACACACACACAGACACACACACACACACACACACACACACACACACACACACACACACACACACACACACACACACACACACACACACACACACACAGAGACACACACACACACACCAGATCAGATATCCTGAGCTGCTCTTTGTTGACCTTTGTTCAAGATGTCATGTTATCTAAGTGCCCAAAGCGAAGAAAACCAGTAGCCGCTTGATTATCCGTGTCCGTTCTGATTTCAAGTCCATCTCTACACCTCCAACTCTTCTGCAGCCTGCTCTCATATTTCTTCCTCTGCACCTCTTTTCTTTTCTCTCCGGCCTCTCGCTACATCCCCCTTTTCTCTCTCTCTGTGTGTGTTCTTATGCAACAAGCTCATAAATAGAAAATGGATGTGTCACTCAATTACTGTATTTATCCTGGAAATGGACTAGATGGACGGCGTGGACCAAAGTTTACAGCGAAGCCCACACAGGATTTTAAGCCTCCTTCCATTAACTTTATTTTTACACCAGTGTCAGAACACAGTGAGTCATTCATCTGCAAAGGTGGATAATGTTTTTTTTTCTTTTTTTTAAATAGTTTATGTAGCGACGAAGTGATCAATAGATTTAAATGCACCAACACACAAGGTGAGGAAGGAAGGATTCAAAGTGAGGAGAGGAAACGAAGGACAAAAGGGAAAAAGGCCATCCATGATTTTTCCAGTTGAGGGAAGCAGCAGGTTTGGTTCTGTGTTTTTCTTTTCTTTACATGTTCTGTTAAACACAGTAAAGTGTAGGTGACAGGGTAAGAAGCAGGGACCTTTGCGGCTCGTCCCTCCAACTGTGCGATGTGTTTTTGTTGTTTTAGCTGCTGCTGGAGTTAAATCAGGCCCAATCCTGCATCTCTCTTCCTGGTCCTCGCTGTTTGCCTGTTCCTCAGCCAGGTGGTTCCTGTTCTCCGCTTTGTTTTATACCAGTTTCATAGCTGCGGACGCCACTCTCATTAAATCACTGAAGTGTGACGTTTTTTTGTTAAAAATATTTACGCCGTGCCACCTGTATGGATGAATACAAAATACAACATATTATATAAAGAAAAACTGTTAAAAAATGGCTAAATCAAGTTTTTGTTTAAAGAATTATTCCTCTTATTTACCTCCACTAATGCTGTTGGATAGTTTGTCTGTTTGTTGGCAGGATTACACAAAAACTACTGAACAGATTATCACGAAACTTGGAAGAAGGATGTGTTATAAGTCAGGAGAGAACCCATTCAATTTTGGTGCGGATCCAGACCCAGGAATTTATCTTTTGGCGTAGATCCGGACAAAGGTGGATTCATAAATTTCATTTCATTTATCACTATTTTGTCACCTTCCTTAATATTGTGAGATAGCGAGTTTTTGTCCACCATTTTCATAGATTTCCCAGGGAATCATTCATGGATCTTGATGATCATTCTTCCACGATGAAGATTATGATTCCATGATCTGTAGAGTTTGATTGGCTTAGCTACGAGGCTTCATTGAATTTAAGGGGACTGTCGGACCTTGGCAGAGTAATGAACTCAACTCAGCGCCATTATAATGTTTCCTTTCTGTAACAACATTGGAGGTTTTGTAAGTTTTGAAAAACATCCTGTCACTTATTGTTATATTTTCTTACCACAGCTGCACAGTTGTGAAAGTGAAAACATCCATGTGCTCTCTCTAATGTACCATTGTAATGATAAGGAAAAAGTTGACAATACAAAAAAATAGTGATGATTTGATTTAAAAACCTTTGCATGTCATCACTTCCCTCTTCATTCATACAGAATCATTTCCTGTCAGCACTTTATTGTCCGGATCAACTAAAGGTGAAATGAAGACTGGAGGAATGAAAAAAGAACGGATTATGAAGAAAGATATCATGTTTTTCATGAGATTAATATATTATATAGCATCAAACGCTAATTAGATGTCAGGAGTTTATAGGGTGGCTGAGCTATGGGACTTATTTTAAACCAAATTAATTGTATTTTATACACAGAGAGGGGACAAACGTTCTTATAAATGTGTCCTGGTGCAGAGAACAGATCAGTAAAGTGTGAAAGTTATCAAACAGAGCTCACTATAAACATTGTTTTAGGTCTGATAGTGTTAGCTTGACAGACTTCTGCTGCCTAAAAGACAAGACGTTAATCCTCTCAGCGTGGGACCCAGGCTCATTATAAACACACCGACCACTCCCGTCATGAGAGGAGCCGTCACCGGCTGAACTGTGACCCACTTTGGGTGCGACCCCTTCGTTTAAGAAACCAGGCTGCGGGGCCTATTATTCAACTTCCTGGGAACTAAAGCTGAACACAGCGCTCCTCTCATGTGTGAGCCAAGAAGAGACGCCGGGTTCGAATCTCCAGCTGAATAAAGGCCCTCATGTGTCTTTTCACTTTAATGGACCCTACTCTTGAGTCGTGTGTGTGTGTGTGTGTGTGTGTGTGTGTGTGTGTGTGTGTGTGTGTGTGTGTGTGTGTGTGTGTGTGTGTAGGTTAGAGGGTGGGGGGGCTTCAGGATACAGACAAGGGAGTGTGTCCTGCAGTTTTAACAATCACACCCAAACTTCCACTTTACCTCAATCAGCAAGCAGCTACTTCCCGCCTTTAACCTCTCGCTCCCTTTTACTTCCTCTCTCTCTCTCTCTCTCTCTCTCTCTCTCTCTAATGTTTAGCCATTTGGCACCTCTCTCTTTTCCTTTTCAATCTTCACATCAGTGTTTTCTTTTCTTCATCTGTCTCTCATTTTCTCTCTCTCTCTCTCTCTCTCTCTCCGGCCCCATCCCATCCATCTGGAAGTCACTTCATTTCACTTCAGTTCGGTTACTAACTGCACACACTGTTGTTACGGTAACCAGACTTATGTGTGCTGGTTCCTTATTTGAGAACTTTTTCAATAAGCTGTCATACTCCACCTGCCCACCAGATGTCCCCAGACTGTTCTAATGCACCTAGCATAAAGACAACAAATAAAGAAAGGAAAGAAGATATCAATCCTCTTACTGTAGCTAATGTGTTCCCTCTTTTTTGACCGAGTTGAAACAGTTTCTGAACCAGTGGGAGATGGGATAATATATTTTTCTTATAATTAAGAATATACTTAGATATTTGGTTTTGCTAAATAAGTCTCATTTGCATCTTTAACATAAAAACCTGAAATCCAGTCAGAATATTTCTATTATACACAGTCTGCTGTACTTTGTGTACGTGTTGACACCTCCCCCTTGTGTTGATGATTGGTGCTACAACACCTGGCTCTGCTGCGGGGAGGGTCAGAGGGTGGAGCTCTACCTCTGTGGTCTCAGCTCTCAGGTACATGTTTTCTAAAAGGCTGTGATCCAAAGAGGAGGCTGCGGAATCAGGGCTGTTCAGTGAAGCAGTGAAGTCAGTGGATGGTGTCGTCAGGCAGCCAGATGTTGCTCTCAGCTGAGTGCAAGTTAAAAGAGGCCTGAACAACAATGGGGAGTTTTGTGGCTGATGTGTTTCTGCTGCTGCTGATTTCCACAGGACAAGTTCACGGAGGTAAGTTGCTGCAGAGGAGAGAAGATCCCTCCTCCTCCTCCTCCTCCTCTCTACCAGGTGAAGAAGGTACAACTGAGAACATGCATGCTGCAATATTATTCTGAAATATTTTGTGCATTGCTATAATGCAACTGGTAACACTGTGAAAAGTTTTTATTCCATTAAAGTTTGTAGAAATGTAGTTTCTAATGTTTTTTTTTGTGTAGTCAGTTAATATTGTAATGTCCTGAAGTAAATTACATCCAATTTAAGTGAGTATTGTGCATTTGATTAAATGAATACTGTCTCTTAATGTATATGTCAGTATTCTGCAGGATACTGGACTATAATTTGATTGGGTGCCTCAGCTACTTATGTTATGCAGAGGAACATGAACATCTGACACTAAATAATATTCCTAGACCCTTTAAATGTTAGTTTATAAAACTACTTTTACTCTGTTGATGATTTATTCCTCAATTCTCATAAGTAAGAAAAGCTTTTGCAAAACATTGTCTGCAAAACTTCAGGTTTTTCATGTGTGTTATGTGTGCTTCATTTCAAAATTTCAGTCCTCTTAATAATAAATAACTGCCTCATACATATAAAGTATCAGCACCTAAAACCATCTGAAAGTTGCTGCATGTACAGAAGAATTCTTAATTAACCATCTGCGTTGCCTCCACGTCTGTAAGCCTTACACCTGTTCATGAGACATGGCTTCACCGGTGTCTGTGATTGAATGAGGATTATTAATAATCCAGTGTTCACTGGTATCATAGAGGCAGATTAGAGATAGATGGGCAGACATGGGTTACACTGACCCAGGCTTACAGGCTTTAATGCAGAGCGGCATGCTGGGCCAGCAGCCTGCTGACTGAGGACTTCAGTTTGGAACCAGTCTTTACACACATCATAATAATATCCTTGATTATAAACCTGGATTTTTGCAGGCAGTGCATTTCCCAAGCAGAGTTTTCTAAAGGTTAAAGTCGATACAATTATACAAGTTAGAAAATAGAATAATGTGCGATTTTAAGACAGAAGAGCTAAGAGAATACATTTTGTTTTATTATCAAAAATATTTTTTTGTTTGTATCTGCTTTTTAATTTGAAACATCCCTCTCACCACACACACACACACACACACACACACACACACACACACACACACACACACACACACACACACACACACACACACACACACACACACACACACACACACATAGACAGTCATTTTTTAAGAGTGCTTCAACACTGTTTTGTAGGTCAGATCGATCAAAACATTTTACCCATCAGCCGTTTGGATTTTAACTCGGGTTATTTGGGTGTGACGTCATTCCGAGGGGACGAGCTCCGAGGTGTAATGGAACGGGGCACAAGTTCAAAGTAGCTTGATTTTTCACTTTCAGAGCAGCTGGTTGAACGAAAGGAAAGTTCAGTCTGTGTCATGTGAACGTTTCAGGATGACCCACTTCACAGTACATTAGCAGCCATTAATTGAATTCAGATAGTAGGTTTAAAGTGCAGAGTAGACTCCACATTGACAGAACAGTCAGGACAGATTAACCAAACTGTCTTTGCTCTGGTGTTTCGTTACTAAATGTTAGTTTGACTATTATTAGATGAATATATAGATTCATGTAAATGCATTTTAAGGGTTACAATATGTCAGCATGGAGCACAAAGGCCTTATAGCTAAATAATCTCTACTCAGGACTCGATCTGGTCACAACTTTGGCCTCAGATTCTCACCTGTCTCCTTTTTTCATTGTTACAGCGTCATTCTACGGTGACGGCTACATCCACCTGCGAACTGTGCAGGCCTCCGTTCAGAACCTGCTCCATGTCCGATTTCGAACCTCCAGTCAGGCAGGGCTGCTTTTTTTGGCAGCAGGGCGAAGAGACTTCCTGCTGCTGGAACTGATCTCTGGTTTTCTGCAGGTAGGTTATTGAAGCAAACTTGTGTATTTTGCCAGGAATCATTCATTTGTTCAATTGCAATTTAAAGGACACAGATAGGATATATATAAGTTTTGGGAAGGAAAAAAACACTTTAGTCATAGGCAGTCAAAGTGAAAACTGTCTGAGGCTCACATAACGATGCCTCGCACCTTTCAACCAGGAGGAAAGTATTTGTCCCTTGGGCCATTTTAGCTCATTTATGTTGGCATTTACTATCCTGAGGAGAGAAGCCTCAGTGCACGCAGCCTGGTGTCAGATTGCTCACAGAGGGGGAAAAAATAAATCCTTTGGCACTGGCTTCCTTTCAGAACAAGTTTCTTCATGACCATGTTAACAGAGAAGACCACAGTAGTTTAATGAAAGCTCAATGTACAAGGCGAGGCAGCTACACATGAAATAGTTTGAGTATACTTTCTTAATTGTATATTTCTTTAGTTTATATACACACAAATATATAACAGATGTGTTTTACTTTTCTTGCCACCTTTTTTCTTGCCACCTTTTGTCCTTGGGCAAAGATACAGAAATTAAAATCAAATTCTACTTCATGTGTTTTATCGTTCCCTGCTCACCTCCTCCTTCATCCCTTAGGTGCGTCTGGACCTGGGCTCAGGTGAACGTTTCCTACGTACAGAAACGGGCATTCACCTTAATGACCTGGGTTGGCACTCTATGGAGCTGACCCACGACCGCCATAATGTCACCATGACCGTGGACCGCAACTCTCGCACCAGCCTCCACATGCCAGGACCGGATCTGGAGCTCACTGTGGAGGATGGACTTTTTGTTGGCGGGGCAGCCGGTCTGAACCACCCCTACATTCTCAACATTTCCTCTGGGTTTAGAGGTTGTGTGGATGAAGTGGTGTTCAACGAACATAACCTGCTGTCCGGTTTAAGGCGGTATTCTGGGTACAAGAAAGTCCACGAGGTATCTCTTGGCTGTAATCTGCAGTTTTCTGCCACAGAAGAAGATCCTGTGAGTTTTTTCAGCTCCAAAGCCTTCATGTCACTCCCACCGTGGGATGTACCACAGGAAGGTGTGTTTGAATGTGAACTTCACCCCTCTGAGAGAGAACAAGATGGCATAGTCCTGTACAGCTCCAACAACCAGGGAGGGTTTGTTGCTATAGAGATCCTAGATGGTAACCTGGTGGCGACAATAGGAAATGGAGAGGGGAGTAAAACTGAGCTGCGTTCTCTAACACATGTCACCACCAACCACACTTGGTACCCCATCCAGCTACACCTGCTACCCTACAGCCTGGAGCTGAAGGTAGACAAGGAGTTAATCAAGGGCAACCTGGGTCCGGAGCTCCAGGTCATCCAGCTCAGAGGGCCACTTTTCCTCGGAGGATTGGATGAGGAAACACGGGAAGTGGGGCAGCAAGCTGGGTTGCTCTCTGCCTCGTCTTTTAAAGGCTGCCTCCGAGAAATTAGGGTGAACACTCAAAGAACGGGCCTCCCTCATGCCGTCATCACCAAGGACATCACCGTGGGCTGTAAGATGGGACAAGACCTTGAGATGGGGACGACCAACAGCCCAACAGATCGCCCTGAGTTGGTTATTACAACCTCACAACCAGTGACCATCAATAAGAGGACCCCGAACTTCCTGTTGCTGAGAAAGCTAGAGGTGGCAGAGGGAGGCCGAGCACCGCTGGAGCCCAAACACATCAAGGTAGGATTTGTTGTCTCCTGCAGTTCTTACTTTTAGTTTTCCTAAACATAAATAAAAAAATACAATCTGTTTCTATTTTCTCTCCTTTTCAGGTGAATCTGAATTTTCGTAAACTGGGTCTCCATCCTTCCCAGTTGCTTTTCCGTATTGAGGAGCAGCCTGTTCACGGTCAGCTCCGGCTCGACCTCCGCCCTGACCCTGATGGGACGCTAGAAGAGGTGGGGCAAGAGAGGACTATCACCATAGGAACCGAGGAGCACGACAGGACTTTCAGTATGCTCGACCTGTGGCAGGGGCGTGTGATGTATGTTCACAGCGGTTCAGAGGACCAGAATGATTTCTTCATATTCTCAACCTTCTCCAGTAAGAAGGAGCTTCCTGTGTTTCTGAAGGGCAAACGTCTGCATCGGTTTGACATTAGCATCAGTCCTGTTAATGATGCGCCTGTGCTCAGCCTCCCAGAGGGAAATATTTTCACTCTGCTGGAGAAGTCCAAACGCCAGGTAAGCCGGATGATATGAATATTTGTACTAATTTAGCATTAGGAAATGAAAATACGAATACATCCTCAATGTCCACAGTTGACAACAGATGTGCTGAGAGTGTCGGACCCTGACAGCAGTCCTGCAGAGCTGATGTTCAGCTCCCTTGGCGAACTCTACACCGAGGCCGGACACCTTCAGCATGAGGATTACCCAGAGAGGTTGGTGCTCTGGCTTGTGAGGCTTTACATTACCTCACAAATCTTCTTACAACCAGCAGTTGAAGTGTAGAGCAGGAACTTAAACAGAACATGTTAACAGGGGTTACATGTATCTTTCCAGGGCCGTTAACTTGTTCTCATTAAATGATCTGGAGGAAGGTAAGATCAGCTTTGTCCACTCTGGGGTCTCCACCACCAGACTGCCACTCCGGGTCAGCGACGGGGAGAAGGTAAGTGATGTAGCAGCTTTCCTAAACTAAAATAAACCAGCAGAAACTTCCAGGTATTCTCTGTATTTGCTCCTTGTTTCCTCTCTTTTCTTCAGTCAAGCAACACGGTAGTTTTGCGGATAATGGCGGTGGCACTCGAACACAAACTGGTGAATAACACAGGATTGGAGGTGAACCAATGTGAGGCTTCCATCATCACTACCAATCACCTTGCAGTACAAGTAAATGTGGCTGATCAGGCAGTGGAAATCCGATATGACGTGAAAGAGCCACCTCAATATGGTGAGCTCCAGCGGATGCACTCAAGTGGCGACTGGAAATCGACGACCTCGTTCTCTCAAAAACTTCTAGAAAAAGAACGGATCCGATACCTCAGCTCGTACCGTGGCCTTCAGACCCAGAACAACATCACTGATCAGTTCAAATGTAAGATCAGCATCGGTTCCCTGGCCCAGGAAGAGGTTGTTGTCCCCATCACGGTGCGCTGGATCCACTTCAAGGTCACGCGAAGCAAGATGGAGGTCAGCGGTGTTCTGTCGGCTGTCGTCACTCCCGAGAACCTCAATGTAGTTTCAAAGGGGGTCAGACTCACTGAGAACAACCTCTACTTCAGACTCCTTACACTACCAAAGAAAGGTCGACTGCTTTTTGACAACAACGTTCTACAAAAGAACTCAACCTTCAGCCAGAAGAATATCACAGATGGTTTATTGAAGTACGAGCTGTTCAACAGGCTCCTCGATGACACGAGAGACACTTTCAGCTTTCAGGTCTTTTCAACGCACGCCAACTCGACAAGTTACGACTTCAGAATCAACATCAAAACTGAGTCGACGGCCTTCACTGTTGTAAACGAAGGGCTTTCAATACCGGAAGGTGAAAGTAAAGTCCTCACCAAAGACATCCTCTTTACTCACACGGCAAGCAACCGGGAAGTGCAGTACAACATCACAGTGAGCCCCAAGCATGGACAGATCAGAAGGATCAATCTCTCCAACTCAACGTCCATTAACGACAACATCGCAGTCTTCACAAATCGGGACATTGCGGAGGAGAGGATCATGTACGTTCACGATGACAGCGAAACCAAGCAGGATTCTTTTACATTTCAAATCCTGGTTTATAAACCGCGTAAACAGCAAAGCAAGAAGGAGGATAGAAACACGGCCGAACACACCTTCAACATCTCTGTGCGGCTCGTCAACGATCAGAGACCTGTCAGGGTCGTGGATAAAGTTTTCCATGTGGCCCGAGATGGCCAGAGGTTGGTGACGTTGAGCGACCTTCGCTACAGGGACGACGATTCGGACTTTGAGGACGAGTGGTTGGTGTACACACGGAGGGGGATTCCCATGGGAGAGCTGGTGCTGGCCAGTAATCCCAGTCACAAACTGTACGAGTTTACACAGCGGGACCTTGAGCAGGTTAGCGATGATTTAACTTTTCCTCATCATCCAGGTGGTAGAATAAGTCAAGTCACTAGAGCAAAGGTGTATAGAGTTTCTGTTTTACTATTCAGGTGTTTGTTGTTGCCCTTAATGTCCGAACAATTCAAAAATATTTTTAAAACCCTGGTGACTTCACAGTAGAATTAAGAATATGAACAAATTTCTGAACCGTAAATCAACAATCAACCCCCCTAAAATACTTCACAAAATCCAGATCATTATCCAGATATGCATCATATATATATGTATTTGTAAATTTAAACATGCTGATGTGTTTTCTCTCTCCTCCTCTAGAAAAAGGTGTTGTTTGTCCACAGAGGAGTGAGTTTCGGGCGTTTCGTGCTTTTTGTATCTGATGGGAAACATTATGTTTCAACACTGCTGGAGGTGATTACAATGTCTTCACACCGAATGTGTTTTATGTGAAAACTCCATGAGCATCAAGAGAATCAGGAGAAGGCAGGAAAATCATAAAAGCTGCCAAAGAACAAACAACATTCATTCTTCATTATATCTCCTTCTACAAATGATTTGCTGGTAGTTCAATATACAGTATTGTAGTGTTAACATAAAAAAGCCTGTGATGATTTTGATGTGTGTTCTTACTGCTGCTGTAATTTCTTTCTGTCTCTGTTGTGTAACTGGCTGTTACAGGTGATGGCCCAGGATCCTTACCTGCAAGTGGAGAACAACACGGGCCTCTTGCTCCAGCGAGGTGGGATCTCGACCCTGACCTCTGCAAACCTCAGCGTCTTCAGCAACCTCGACATCCGGGACCCACAAGAGGTGACGTTCGAGGTCTTCCTTCCCCCTAAACGCGGCGCCCTCTGCTTTGCCAATGGAGGTTGCGACACCGTGAAGAGAGCAGATGCAATTTCAATATTCACCCTGTGGGATCTGGTGGCGGGGCGCCTGGCATACCACCACGATGGCAGCAGCCAGGAATTGTCCGACTGGTTCAACGTGACGGCCAAAGCCAGGGAGAAAAGCAACGAGAGGCAACCGGACAGAGGGAGGAGGGAGGTGCACCTGGACATTGGAGTGCCGGTAAAAATCTACCTGGAGAGTCATCAGAGGCAGCCAACGGTCATGAGTAACCGTGTGGTGGTGGTGGAGGAGGGACAGAATGTCTCCATCACCAGGGAGCATTTAGAGGCAAGTCAATAACTATAACACCCATCAAACTTAAAAAATACTCACATCTACAACTGGATCATATCTAAATCTATATCATATTTATACAGATTAGATTTAATACAATTTAAATCCATCAATTGTGTCTATTTTGACATTTATTTTGTTCCATGGTCATTATTTTATTTTATTCTTACCATCAGGTGATCCACGAGGACAGCCAGCCCTCAGAGATCATTTTTACCGTCCAGAGTCCTCCCACCCTTGGTTTTCTCCACAAGTCCTCCCCCATTAACGAGCACCAGAATAATGGAGAACAGCAGCTCTATCAGGTACGGCCAACTTTTACAGCTAATTGCTCTCGGTGTATTGGAAGTTTTTTGCCGTGCGGATGCTGGAAAGGAAGTTAATTGGAGCAGAGAATTGTCTTTCCGAAGCCACAAACAAAATAAAAGGTCCAGCAGAGCTAATGGGAACGGAGAACTGGGTGATTATTGGGGTGTTTGACCCGTGTGGTATGCAAGCTTTGACTGTGGAAAATAAATAATGGTTTGTGGGGTTTTAAAAAAGCTGTTCAAATATAATCTTTAGTTTTAAAAGGTGTATAAAACAATGAATCTACTTCCAAGTTTTCCTTTTGCAAAAAAAAAGCTTGATATGAATCTTTATTTTTCATCCAGACTTCCTGTCACTTTCCTCTTTCACCGAGAGCAAACTTGGCCCCGGAAGTTGTAAACTTCTGCATCTTAGGGTCCAAAGATTTACACAGAATTCAATAGGTTTGTCCTCTTGGTTCCTTCGCAGGGGAACAGAGAACAGGAGACGACCTCCTTCACCCAGGACGACCTGAACCAGGGATTGATCGTGTATCATCAGCAGGCTGCAGGAAGCATCAACGACTCGGTTCTGTTGGAGGCAACCAACGGGGTCACGAAGGTCGGACCCATCAGGCTGGAGATCGACATCATTCCTCTCCTGCTCCCTCTACAGGTACAGTTTGTCCGTCTAGATGTTAATAAATGTGACAATTCCATTAAAAACTAAAGAAACTATTAGATTTATCACGCTGTTTTTCAGGTGTCTGACTTGACCCTTGACGAGGGGTCCTCCCTGCCGCTGACCCCTGACATCGTCAAGGTTGCCAATCATCATTTCTCAGGCATGAACTTCCTGTATCAAGTCATCGTTCCACCACGACACGGACACTTGGAGCACAGCCGGATACCGGGGATGCCCATCACTGCTTTCACGCACACTGAGGTCTGACTGAACACAAAAAAACACATCTAGAGTAGATCAACCGATTATCTCTCCGTGCATTTAAAATGAAATATTGTGACTTTCCAGTTGGAACGTGAGTACATCTCCTTCATCCACGACGGCAGTGACACACAGAGCGACAACTTCACCCTCGTGGCCAATCAGACAGAAATCGGCAAGCACAGTTTGCCCTGCACCGCCCACATCAGCATTACACCGGTTAACGATGAGACTCCTGTCGTTACAACTAACCGGGGTCTGAAGGTAAGAAGTGAAGGAGAAGTGTTCAATACAATAAAACCCTTTCCTGTCCTTTTTCCATCCATCCTCCGTCTTGCGTCCTCAGGTGTGGGTGAGTTCGGTGACAGAAATCACCACAGACGACCTTAGTGCCGAGGACTCTGACACTCTCTCTGAGTGGCTGGAGTTCATCGTCACGCCGCCCAGCAACGGCCACCTGGCTCTGAGGACCGCCCCGTCCAAGCACATCCTGAACTTCACCCAGAGTCACATACAGAGTGGACAGCTGGTGTTTGTGCACAGCGGTGAGCGGAGGAGAAGTTCGGCAAATTTAAAGTTTTGTAAATGGAGTGGTGCATAGTTTTTATTAGCTAAGAATGACTTATTTTTGTGCAGGTGCACCGGCTGGTGGCTTCCACTTCCAGGTGAACGACGGCGTTAACTTTGCCCCTCGTCAGATCTTCAGCACGACTGCCCACTCTCTGGTCCTCACTCTGCAGAGAAACCATCCGATGGAGGTCTACCCAGGTACAACAGCTAACCCAGGGACAATACAACACCTTGGTTCAGATCTGTTACAACCACAGTGAACTCATGGCCTCCTCCCACTGTGTCTTTTTTTTACCTTTTTAAAGGTTCTGTGACACCGATCACTGAGCAGGAGCTTCAGGTGGTAACCGATGATGTCAGCGATATCAGGAGAAACCACTCTGTGGTGTTTGCGGTCACTGCTCCTCCCAAACTCGGCCGCCTGCTCCGACGCATGCCTGACAACTCTACGCAGGACATTTCTACGTTCACGCAAAGCATGGTAGGAGGTCTTACATGTTGAGTTGTACAGAATGTAAAATGAGATGGTAAACTCCATTTCTCCCACTTTATATCTCCATGTTCTCTCAGGTGAATGACGGAGTCGTCCTGTACGATCAGAACAACCCGGAGTCGGTGGAATGGTCGGCCGCAGACGCTTTCTCTTTCACCGTGTCCTCTCCTCCTGCTTTCCTGGCTCCACACACCTTCACCATCTTAATCTCCTACCTCGCTAACAAACATCCTCAACACAACACCAGACTACTGAACAACGCAGGTACTGTTCAAGTCAATTTAAAACACTGCACTAATCCAGTTTTAATTCATATTTACTGCAGTTTTTTTCGTAGAACGACATTAAAGTTATTAACATCCTGCTGGTCTGAGGCATATCCTGTATTACATACATATTATAAACATTATTATATTCAGTTTTTATAGATTTTCAGACTCTGCAGCCACAGTAGATCGAATGCTGCTTATTCACATCTACTTTGTCTCAGTTGTGAGGAAGAATATACAAATGCACTGTTTCTGTCGCTCAGGTGCGGTGGTGGCGGAGGGAGGCAGGGTCACGATCGACAGGGCGAAACTCGATGCCTCCAATCTCCTGGGGAAAGTTCCCGATCAACGCCGGAAAGACCACCACATCCTGTACCGTGTGATTTCTCCTCCACGTCACGGGGCTCTGTCTATGCAAGGACATAATCTCACCAGGTGCTTTTCTTGATGCCTCAAAGTTTCTACCAGGGAGTAAAAGGGGTCGAAACTATCCAGAGTGATCCTTTGGGAAATAAACTTATTTTATGTTAACAAACTTAGTTTCTTTTTTATTTCCATCCTTCCCCAGAGACCAACCAGATTTCTCTCAGATCACCCTGAATAAGTTCGGCATCACATACATCCACGACGACTCTGAGACTCTGAGTGACAGCTTCACGTTCCAGGCTTGGGTTGCTCCTCTGGATCTCTCCTCCTCCTCCTCCTCCTCCTCCTCCTCCTCCTCCTCCTCCTCCTCATCGTCCCTGTCTGCTTTCTCCTCTGATTCCTCCTCTTCCCCTTCCTCCTATTCCCCTCTCTATTCGGTATCATCGCCCCCCCTGCCGTCACTCGAAGCATTTTCTGATCGCAGAGTCAAGGACAGCCTGGCGGTGACGGAGACGTTCAACATCACGGTGACACCAGTCAACGACCAGCCGCCTCTCATCCGGAGCAGAACCCCGGGGATGAAGGTGGTGGTCGGAGAGAGAGTCGTACTGGGCTCAGACTACCTGCATGTGAGTCAGTGAACAGATTTAAGTTATAGTTATTTATCAATTGCCTGAAACATTCATCTTATTAATCACATTTATCTTAATTATAGCAGCCAAAATTATTATATTTTCAAATTTGTATTATAGAACTCATAAAATCATTAATCAACCAAATTGCTCTGATGTGTTTAACCCTCTGACATTCATTAAATTCAGTGTTAACTATGGTTGAACACGTTGATGTATCCAGGTTGAGGACCATGACAACCCTCCAGAGGAGCTGCACTACCTCCTGATCAGTAAACCCAACAACGGCTACCTGACGCTGGGGGAGAGACCAGAGCCTGTGACCTCATTCACCCAGTACGACGTCAACCACGGCCGACTGCATTTCATACAGCAGGTGAGGAGTGACTCTGCATCACGGAGATTTTGCATCTCTGTTTAAAAACCTAATGCATTGCAGTCTGTCCCTTTCCTGTCACTGCACTGTTTTCTTATTGCCTGTAGGGGCCGCCAAAGACACATAAATCCTCCCCACATGAGCTGTTAAAAAAAACACTCTTTGTCAGTTCCCCTCTACAGCTACACATTTATAAACTTCTCTTAAAAAGAGGTGACACACAATCAACAGTTCATATGTATGCATATGGATTCATTAAAAAGTAAATTGGAATTATTAGTAAAATGTTTGATTTTCTTGAATTTGGTGTCGCCAACTTGCAGGGATTTTAAACCTGCTTTAGAAAAATATATTCTGATATTTATAATTCTCGTCAAAGTCGCAGTTGAGTTTGCTGAAAACTAACCTTTATTTTTCTGCTTTTTCATTTATTTCCTCTCTCTTTCATCCTTTCTTCCTTCTTCTGCTCCCTCACTCAGGGTGAGGCTTCGACAGGAGTTTTCTACTTCAATGTAACCGACGGTCACCACCGCCCGCTCTACAAACTGTTCAGCTTGGAGGTGATTAAACCCTCTGTCTCCATGGTGAACAACACCGGCCTGTCATTACTTCAAGGCAGGACCGCTGTTGTCCTGACAACCAACCAGCTGGCAGCTCAGACCAACGGCCGCAGCCCGGCCAACATCACCTACACGGTCACCACGCACCCTCGCCACGGACGCATCGCCATCAACGACCAGGAGGTGACGACCTTCCGCCACGAGGACCTGCAGTTTGGTCGAGTCGTCTATCACATGACCGATCTCAGCGAATCAGAGGACGTCTTCCAGGTCTCAGTGTCGGCCTCGTCGCCTGGTGTTGATTATGGAAATGTGACGGCACAGACGGTGAAGGTAACTGTGCGGCCTCTGGTCTACCTGAGGGAGCCGGTCAGAGTCCCCAGTGGCATCGCTGTGAAACTGGGAAAAGCCATGATCGACGCCTCGGAGCTGGCGAGGATCAGCCGGGCCGACCCGGTGTTTGAGGTTCTGTCGCCACCAAAACATGGAAAACTAGTCAAGGTAAAACTGATCAAAATGCTCAACTCCATTTCTACCTGACCTTTCTGTCAAAGAAGCCCTGAATCTGTTGGGCCTTGACGGAGGTTTGTGCTCTAACGAGTGTCATTTAGTCCATATCTGATTTAAAATAACTTACATTCTTGTGTTGTGTGTATGCATTGTGATATTTTCAGCAACCATCTAATTTCTCTTCTGCCCTCTGCTGTGCCTGTGCCTGTGTGTGCATGTCCGCAGATGACCTATGACCCTAACCGAGCATCAGAGGTCCTGAAGTCGTTCACCTTCAGGGACGTGGTGCAAGGCCGAGTCGCCATCCAAGAGACTCTGAGTGACGGCGACAACCAGCTCCAAGATAACACATCAACGTTGGCGACCGCTCAAGGCCACACCCCCGCCAGACCTCTCAACGATTCCTTCACCTTCCTCGTGAAGGCTGGAAATGTCCAACCGGCGAAGGGCGAGCTTCACTTCACCATCTTACCCCACCACCAGATGCATCACGGTCCGACTGGTGTAAATAAAGAAGACGGTGCAAGTGGCAAACACACCACAGAACCGATGGCGACACAGAACAGGACGACTGCCGGAGGAAGGAGAGGAGGTGGAGCAGGGGGATCCACGACGCTCAGTGAAGTCGAGCTGGGTTTGCACCCTCACATCCTGTCCCAGAAGAACCACAACCGGACACAGCCCAGGTTGAGGCCTCACGGTCGCTGGGGGAACCACACACGCAGCGGGAGTCATGGAGGCAGGTCAGGGAGCGCCGCGGAGGGAGCGGGTAGGGGTCACACTCATGCTGCTCAACCCCACACTCCTTTCATCGCAGACAAACACGGGCCGGCGATCCCTCCCGACGCCAACGCGGTTCATGTCGAGGTCCTCCCTCGACCCGCCTCCGACCCCCTCCTCATCATCCTGCCGCTGCTGGCCTGTCTGCTCCTCATCATCATTCTCGTGGTTCTGATTCTGGTGTTCCGCCGCCGAAAGGAGAAACAGGCCCGGCAGCGGCTCCTCCGGGAGCTGGCCGCGGTGGTGTTACCCACTGAGGACAGTCCTTATCTGGGACGGCCGGAGCGGAGCGTGGCGATGCCATCTGTGGTGGTCACCCCGCTCGGCCCTGCAAGCTGCCCCACCTCACCGAGGGAGCCCCTAAGTCCCAGGAGGAGGAGGAGCCTGGCCCCTGGGATGACCTTCTGGGGGCCGTTTGAAGCTGACGGAGCAGGTGGCGATGGGAATATTAGACGTGGTTCCATTAATCAAAGAAATAATGTGATTTGTCGTAATGCATTCCCAGCTGTTGCTACAGGATTCAAGACCTCTGTGAGTTCTAGGTCCCCCACTCTCAGAGACGACCAGTACTGGGTTTGATGGAGGCGATTCAAAGATAAACTGACTGTGCCTTAGAGCTGTATTTTAGTGGGAAGGGTATAAATGATCTGCTGTGAGCTGAAGAGAGGATACAAATGTGCACATTTGATGAAGACATGTAGAAAATGGATGATGGATGAACCAACTTGAACTTTGTGGAAGTAGCATGACTGACAAAAGTGTTATTTCATGTTTAAAACATTACCCAACAGCATAGGAGATGTGAGGTAATATTCAAAGTCAATTATTTATGCTTAAGCTGCCATTTTTAATTGTCCTTAAAAGGTATTTTATGTCAAAATGCACATTTTGTAACAACAGGTCTTGTACTGATTCATCAAAACACTGGTTTAACGCCTATAGTGATGAAAATAGTGTGATATTTTTGGAACTGAGCATTGAACTCAAACATAGACTTTAGTAAACAAACTGTCAGATTTGATGAAGCTGAATTTTGGGTTTCGTTGAAATGGGAGTTACTAGTTTCGCTCTCATACAAGTTGCTGTGTTACTTCCTTGAATGTCAGCTGCTGAATCATAGTGGTGTTTGTTCACGTAAACAAACGTACTGTAAGCTTTTATTGCAAAACTACATTTACCGCTCGTGCACGGGTGTCATTCACCATTCTGCACTTTTCCATTACTGTGTCTCTGATCGTCCGTACAGTGTTAATAAACTCATAGTGAGCTATAAAGACATAACATCACCTTTGACCCTGTTTTTGCCTGGATTTGTTTGCCGTGCACTGTGTAAAATTGTATTTTTAATAAATGATGTTTGTTAAAGACCTGCGTGTGTGTGTGTGTCTGTGTCTGTGTGTGTCTGTGTGTAACCAGCAGAGCCAATCAACAGTCAAAGAAACGATGATGATGTGATTTCAAGTCCTCAAAACAAGTTTCCTGATGTATGTTGACTTATTCATGCACCGTGACACTTACAGTAAACTGTTCGTAAATGATCCCGGATAAATTATTTGTGGTGAAGCCTCTTAGGTGCTTTCTCCACCTTGTCATTCACCTTCAGTCTGCTGCGCATGACCAACCTGAACAACTGATACTACCACTGTAATGCTTAAAAACACAATGGATAACAGTGCAGTGTTTGAGGAGCCCAGTAGCAGGAAAGCCCAGTTTTTGCATGAAGAGGAAGTAAATCTCGAAACAAAGAAATGGTCAATCGTGGATAATAAACTATGATAAATCAGAATAAGCCCTGAAACACAGTGAAGAAGAAAATGAAAACAAAAGAGAGGAGAGAATGAGGTAAATCTAAATAATGGAGGCCCTGCGGCCGAGGTAACCTGATCTGCGGTCTGTGAACCCTGGTGTCAGGTATCAGAGCTGCTGCTGCTGCCTCCGCACGGAAAACACCCGCTGCTCTCTGGGAAAACTTTGCATTTGACAACACACTGAATAGAATTGCCAAAATAAAATGTGTCAAACTATGTCATATTCGGATATTCGGAAGGGGAATTGGCACATTCAAAGTGAGAAAGTGATTTTATGAGATGAAATTAAAGATTCCTTGAGATTACATACTGATAAAACAACTTGGGTTGTCAGGATGTTTCCTAATCAGGATGTGAGCTAACAAGTTTAAGGCATTTACATGTGACTGCAAAGAAATTAATGTATAATGTAATATTAACAAAATATTACCATTCTTTAAAAACAAACTACTAAAAGACACAAAGCAGGTCAAGTGAAACTATAAGTTATATTTCAGGAAAACAGTACATGACAGAAACACATTCTACATGTATTTACTGTATTTCACGCATATACTGAAATGTTGCCCCACCATGTTACATTGAAAGTGTGTTTACAAACATTTACATTCAAAGTAAATTACATGTTTCTGGAAAAATAAAGTCGCTGAGAACAACGACCAGGCTGCTGGTTCACCCCGTTAGAAACCAGGAGAGGAACGTCAAGGTCGCACCTGAAACTGAAACATCCACCAGATTTACTATGTGAGTGTCAAACTGAAACTGTGATGCATTCAGGCAATCACCAGCCGCAACAGTGTGTGTGTGTGTGTGTGTGTCGTGGTGAAACTTGGTCCTGGATACACCCACTGCAGCAGGAACAACTAGAGGTGATTGTGAGTACTTTGGCAGGCGTTTATATGTCCCTCGACCTCTGGACAGATTTTGTCCCCCCAATGACGTCAATGTCGTTTCCTAATTGCGCACGACACAGTTACAAAACTTTGCAGGTGTTCAGTTGAGATTGAAAGGGAGGCCAAGTTTGAAAATGGGTGCGGTCAGACCCATGAGTACTGAGTTCTCATGTAATAAGTGCTCATTGGTTCGGGACGTCAAAATGTTCTCCTGTTATCTCAGCCATCATTGCTCTTTTTTTTTCCATTTCTATTATAAAGATCCGATAAATTTATAAGATCACAAACCTCTTATATTGACATTATTCAGAACATAAGCTACTGAGAAGCTCAACAGTGGTATTCTTATCCTTTAGATCTCACAACAAACCATCGTTACCGGTTGCTTTAAGGGAATGTTTTGAAGTAGCAAGCTGATATACAAAGTAGAGACACCAAACATAACGCTACTGTGTGGACACAACACAAAATAATACTAAGTTATTGCCCCCAAATGGGAGTTTAGACGCTGTGGTCAACTACAGAGTAATTTCTGTGGCTGATCCACCTCAGTGACACTGACGTAAATGGGCTAAAAGCGATAAGACACCATGATTGTCAAATTTTTTGTTACAAATTGTCCCCAGAAGAATTTTAAACAGACAAGAATCACATAAAAAGCCAACACACAGTAACTTAAATAACTCCAAGTCGGAAAAGCACTGCAGTATCTGTGCCCTGACCTCTGACCTCCTGGGACTGAGGGAAAACAGAAACCCAGATGGTTTCAGTACAACATCCCAAAAAAGAACTGCTTCTCCAAACAAGCAGAAAAATAAATGCAGTCTTAACTCAGTTGCTTCAGGGTCATTCAAGGCACAAAGACACACAGTTGTGGTGTCGTAATGATATGACAGTGTGTGAGTTGTTGTGTGCGAGATGAAGACATTGCAAGTTGCTCAAATTTCAAGCTGTGATGAAAATCCGACCACTAAACTGAATCAACAGATTACAATCTGCCCACTCTTTCCATATTCAAAAACAAAAAAACTTGCACACTGTTGTGTCCCATCCAAACAATACTGAGCAGGTAATTCAAGTAAAAACAACACATAGAGATAAAGATAAATTCATCGAGTCCAGTTTTTCACTCATTGTAAGATCCTTTTTTATAGTTTTGAGTGGAATCGTGAGGCAGTGGAGACCTGCAGAGATCACATGACCCGCAGAACCCGGGAATCGAGAGGCAGCCCAGGCATATTAAAAGCAGCTGTTTTTAATATCTCCGCAGTCCCGCTGAGTTGCCAGATGTGCATGCAGCGTCAGCAAAGTCCCTGTTACTGGTACATTCATCAGAGCTGTCCAGATAATACAAGAAGCTGTCATTCCACAGCCCAGTGGCCTATATTTTCTTTAATAGAGTGGAGAGCCCAGGATCCATGACTTCACAGGTCTCCAAGGTGTTCTCTCTTACAGGTGTTCGCCATTACGAGCGGACGAGCACATCAATCAACCCTCTCTTCAGGAAACCCTACGCCTTCGTGGTCCAACCTCCCCCTCTCGTCCTTACTGGTCGTCGTCGTATCTGTGCAGCGCGTCCTCCAGCTTGGCCGTGATCTTCTGGAAGAAGCCGATCTGCTGGCGGAGGTGATGCTGCATCTGCGAGCGGAAGTCCCGTACACGTGTGCGGTGGAAGTGTTGGATCTCTGCCAGCGTGGCGCAGGAAATGATGTTGCAGCGGTCGTGGAGGTCACCTTCCTGCTTCGGACAGTCTTTCACCTTGGTGAGAGCACCTGGAAGAGGACGGGAGAGGGAAGTGGGTCAAAGACAAAGTGTGGCAGGTGTACATGGATCTAAAACCTTTCAATTTCTTTTTCGACGAGACAAATTACGTCAAAATCACTTTGAAGTTTGTAATACTAAGAAAATCTATTCTTGTGCAAGCTTAACTGATTCAAATTCCTGACACGAGAGTGGTATCAATCTGCTCATCTAACTGTCGGCAAGAAAGTGAAGCATATTTTCCAAAATGTCAAACATGTGTCCCTCCAAGCTCGAGACAAGTGGCTGCATGAGCATGAAAAGGAACATCTGTAGAGCAGAAAACAGCAAATTCAGCTTAAAACATTGGAAAGATGATGTGGGTTATGGTTAAAACATTTTCCCAGCAGACATTTTCACTGTCATAATCTACTTTGGTCCCTGTCATATGATAAGAGCAGCGCTGGACTGAATGTGGCTACAGCCCAGACGGAAAATGAAACTTTCTGGCCCCAACATAAGCCTGAGTCCTCGGCCCAAGACTGGTTCATACACTTCCACATATGGACGGATTCTAGCTGTTATCCTCCAGTGTTGGCCGACAGCCAGGGGGATGTTCTGAGTCTGTGCCAGAATTGCTCCAGATGTGGAAGTAGCATCTGACAGTCCGGCTGTATGTGGGTCAGACTCGGGCTGAACGAGGAACCTTGAGCCAGAAGAAACTCTAAGTATTTGTCAGGATGCAGTAATATTATCTGGGTCTTTTCTGAATGCTGAGAAAAAAATTGTTGGACTTTATTTTAACCATGAAAGGTCTAAAACTGAATATCAGGAAACAGGATGGAAAGTGAAGCAGGAACACATACTTTTTCGGAATTCATTCATAGAGTAGTGGCTAACCCACAAGTTAGAGAAGCTAGCAGCTAGCCCAGAAGATAGTGAAGCTAGCAGCTAGCCCACAAGTTAGAGAAGCTAGCAGTTAGCCATCAAGTGATGCTAGAATTTTGGAAAGAAATGGATAAACGAAAGAGGTTATGAAAAGGTCTAAAAGCTTGTGGATCCTATAGTTAAAGAGTCTGATTACACAATTTTTAAAAATACTACAGAAATTAGCTTATTAGTACATTTTCCAGCTTTTTTGCGGAAGTGTCTCAGTCATTTCGTGACTCATGTTTTTTAGTTTAGTGTAACAAAGTAGGAAGTAGGGCAGCTGAAGAGGAACTAACGTTGATGCTTGCTAACATGGCAGCATTTGGAGGAAATGACGAGCCAGCGGGTTGCCTGGTACGACTCTGCTTCCTGACCTTGATGACGGAGATTTCTATCTCACACACACACGTCAAAAACCCAAAGAGAACATAGCGAAATGAAATCTACACAGACTTTGCTCTCCTCGCTGCCAGGCGATTACAGAGCTGTAATCTGAACTCTTGTACCAGTGGCCTGTGGGAAACTTCAGGGTCTGAACGCCCCCCCCCCCCTCTCTCTCTAACACACTCCCTCCCCTATTCTTTCTCCTTCCTTCTTCTCCTCAACCAGGAGGAAGAGGGAAAAAAAGAGGGAGAAGAAAAGAGGAGGAGGGGAAACTAATCCTGCGAGGGCTCCATTTTGCATTCCTGCAGTCCCAAGGCAACACAGTACAAGAGGCCCAGGAATCTCTTGCTCATTCGAATCAGATGTAGCCTTCGGACCTCACAGACAGAACGAGCGAGGACGGGACGATACTGTACACGGACATTTAGGTCAGCAAACCTGTCCGCAACTTTTTATCCAGCTGTTACATGCTGCAACGCTACCATGCCTTTTTAATTTGGATGCTATTGGAGAAACTGTCCAGGCCATGTGTGTGAGAGGCGTCTGTGAAGTCTTGTCTCCTTTGATGTGTTAAATCAAAAGATTTTAATTCAATGGCTTCTTTAGTTAGAACAAAACAAGCTGAGGCGTCTCAACCAGGGCCCTTCATCAAATCGACTGTTATGGAAACTGTGACTAAACAGGCCATCTTCTCTAAAAGGTGGTTAGAGAGGATGTGTTCACGGGCGGTGACTCGGTCCTATGACAGCAGCCGTGGATTACTCAGAGTCTGAACCCTGATCTCTCAACTTCCCCCTGAATTCTGAACCAATGATTCCCTTTTTTTTTAATACACACGTCTGTAGAGCGTTTCAACAACACCCTGCCACCTCTTTAGAAGATTTGCATGATAGTGAAAAGCAAAGAAACAGGATCAGGTGTGTCAGGCATACAAATAATCACTTTAAGCAAAAAAACAACGTCTGTATTGGCTGTTTTTGCATAAAGCACACGTAGCTTCAGTTTCCTGAAATGGAAACCATGCTGTACCAAGAATGTTGACAAAGCTTTTTGTGCTTTGAGAAGCAGAAATCATGATGCTGTCATATCATGTGTCACAACCGTGAATTCCCTTAAGATCGGCTTTCCAGGTTAGAATTAGGTAAAATTATCAAGAACTATTAAGTCAGGCTTTCAGAAGTGAAGGAGATGCTGGTGTTCTTTGATGGCTACGCTACACAGGGGACATTAACCAACGTGTTATTTGTCGATCAGAAAGTAGATGAAGTCCTGTCTGTCACAGGGACCATTGGGTTCCAGTCTGTTTCCATAGTGCGGAGCTGTGATTGTATCTAGAGACCAGGGCTCAGTGCACTATAGAAACGGTGCCTCTAGGTTTGGCAAACGTCAGGACTCTGCGTGCCAGGGGCGACTCCCTCCTCCCAACCTGCAGCGAACTAACAAGCGAACTCCTCTGCAATAAGGCCTTTTGTACATGTGTGCGTCTGTGCTTTCAAACGAGCGAGCACAGGCTCTCACAGTATCCAGAGTGTTAACAATGGAGTGGCCACGGGTTTCAGTTTTCCACCCCGATTGACGCTGCAGTTCAGTAAATGAAAACAGATGTTGCCTTTGGTTAGGAAACAGTCAGAATCTGGGTCTTTGTCTATTGTCTGCCTGTTAGTGACGTGGTAACAGATAGGGAGGCTGTGGCCTAGATGCCTTTTGGAAAAATCAATAATTACTTTTTTAATGCAAGTTTAAATAGTTTAATTAGTGAGTCATTTGTTCCATTAAGTATTACTGCCTGCTGTAGAGAGGCCTGGATTCAAACTCTCCATGTCTGCAAACCTCCACCTTTTAAAGTTTGTTATGTCCTGCATCTGATTTCTTGCGAGCATGATGGATGTTTAATGCGTAACTTTCTTTTGAAGGATCTGCAGGATTTCTTCTTGCCTCATGTTTTAAAATATCATAAACAGTAAAGATGGCGTCTCAGCTGTCAATCATGACGGCGAATAAAAATGTGTATACAACCTTTTACATGCAAATACGCTCACTGTCGCTGAGGTAGATTTATGCAATATGACAAATTATGGTTTGGTCTTGAACACACACACACACACATTCCCACCTTTCTGTACATGGACGATGTCAGGAAAATTGTCCAGGTGTCCTCTGTACAGGTCCAGCAGGTCCGAAATGGGATCCAGGTCCTGGCGCGGCTGCTCAGCGAAATAGTCTCCTATCGCCTCGTAGGTCTCGCCAGTGTAAGAGATGGCCCCGTTCAGGCCGACTGAGTAGGCCTGCTGGTCCAGCTCGAACGCCTGCGCCAGGAGCTTGAAGGACTGTCCCACCTTCTGGTACTCCTTCTTGAAGCCTGTGATTTGTTTGCGCGCGAACTCGTTGATGGTGGTGTTGACGACGACAATGTTCTCGTCCATCCTCTTGGTGAAGGTCTTGAAGCCTTCGACTTTGCTCTCGACATCCTGGAGGTCCAGAGGAACGGCAGGCGGGCTGATGTGGGAGAAGTGCGGGAGAAAGAGGAGGTTATGTTTTCATCTGCATTTGTTTGTTTATTTTTCTGTTCGTAGCAGGATTACGCAAAAACTACTGGACAGGTTTCTAAAACACTTGGGTTGCAGTGTTGGTCAGAGAACAATCTACAGAGATATGAGTGTTTTCAATTTGGTGGTGTTTGATTTAATTTAAGGGGCCTTGATAGAGTTATGTGTCTTTCTAGGTTTCAGACCTTGTGGCCTTATTTTGAATATCCTCCATGATTTCTTCTTTCAGTTATGCATGACACCATCGTTATTACACAATCATGTCAGGGCCAAATCCATTATTCTAGTTATCTCTCTTCCGGGACACTCCCAATGATAAAACGCCTTTAAAGCTACATTCCAGTGAAACAAGTAAAACTAGAAACGAATTACTTACAATGTTAAGTGTTCTAGTAACTCGGTTCAATCCCTTTACCTCTTTAATTTGCAACATTTGGAACATCATGTGAAACTCATCATGTAATTTATTGTGTGGCGCTCAGTCTTTCCCTCAACCATCCGCAACTTTATACTCCAACCAGTAATTTCCTTTTGCAATTCCCAGTGCCTGTGCTGGACATTGATACACGCAGTGCTTAATGAGGACAACAGGGCCGTGAAAGTGAGAAGTTCAGACAGTCTGTAAGTTAACGAGGTCACCAGGCAGTGGCCCATATTGAAAACCCCACTCTGTGTTGTAACAGCAACTAATAAAGTGGATTGTGGCTGATACAACAGTTATCCGCTTGTCAGGCTGTTGAATGCAGGTGGAAAAAGTGACTGAATGAGGTGGAGCTCTTGGACTCCGAGCGCCTGACATTAAACCTGGTGTTTTAAATTAAACATTACTGAAACTCAACTGTCTACAGCAGCCACATGATACATTACAGGCTGTGGAAGCCATAAAGAAAAGCTGCATGCGTCTGTTATTTTAATTAACTCCACCAAGGAGGTTGTGTTTTCATTGCCATTTGTCTGTCTGTCAGAAGGATTACTAGAAAACTACAGAATTGATTTCCATGACACTCTGTGGAAGGGTGGGGGAGGATCCAAGGAAGACCCTGTTTCATTTTGGAGCCGATCTGGATTTTTTTCTCTTTCTTTAACATGGCCAGATAGATTTTTAGCCTTGGTGTAGGTATGCACTCTCTAAGAGCCCCTCAATTTAAAAAATGCAACTCAAGGGCACTCATAGAGCTCATAACTACGCCAAGGCCCAACACTCCACTTATAAATCTAGATCTAAATTCAGAAAAGCTGAATTTTTATTTGGATCTACACTAAATTACGCACATGGCATATTTTTTCAACAATATCCATGAGTTACTCTCTTAGAAATCAACTAAAATGTTGAAAAGTGGATAATATTAAAGAAAGTGACAAACAATCTGATAATGGTCGGGATCCGCATAAAAAATGAATGGGGTTTTCCCTGTTTTCCATACTTTGCAAATTATAAAAACAAACAAAGATTCTTATCGAGGATTCCAACCCACAATCTCTGCACCAGAGAACACAATCTCCCACCTGATAGTGAGAAAGAAGTTGGCCCCGACCAGGTCGTCCCTCTCCGCCTTCCTCTTGCCCAGTTTCCAGGCTTTCTCGTCCGCCCCGCACGTCAGGAAATGCTGGAAAACGTCGCAGCGCGCCAGCACGGGGTGGCTGCTCATGTGGTTCATCCACCAGATCAGACCCTTCCTCCTCTTGGAGATGAAGTCCTCCTCGAAGCGCCCGGTGGCCTGCTTCTCCGGCAGGCGGGGCACGGAGATGACGGGGAAACGCTCCACGAGCCGAGCGTAGAGCCAGTCGAAGTGCTTGTACCTGGGGGGATGGAGGAAGAAGGGACGAATGAGAGAAGAAGGATGGAGAGGGTTGGGAATGTGGTGGGTAGGAAGGAAGTGAAATACAAAGATAAGCACATGTTGGTTTGAAAAGACAAACCTGCTGACAGGGAAACAATGTGAAGGGGGATGAGGGAATCTCAGGGAGGACAGGGGAGATTTCTGAGGACCCAGTCAAGTCTGTTTTTGCTATTTTGTGGGAATAACTGTGGCCACAGGAAGAACTGAATAAACATTTATTCTAAGTGTATGGGGGTTTGGAGAATAAGCCCCAAGAGAGGGAAGAGGAAGAGGAGGAGCCTGGAGGAGAGCATGTACCTGCGGTTGACTCGTACATTGGTGTGCGTTGGGGTCAGGCCGTAGGACATGTAGCTCTTCATGCCTTTAAACTTGGTCTGCCTGGTGGGGTCGTCGATGGTGCAAGTGAAGGGGTACGGATCCTCCTGCCACTCGGGCCCGTTGTCCCCCATCACCACACAGATCCTGTCCCCATCCTTCACAAAAGCAGCTGCCTCCCCGAGCAGGAAGGCCTCGCCTCCGGACTTGACGAAGGTGGAGAACCTGTTGAGGTTCCTCCCCACCGTGGCCGAGCTCTTGGCCTGCTGCTGCTGGGAGTTCCCACGCCGTGCGGGCAGGGAGGTGGTCACCGCGTACAGGGGGGGCGAGCTGCCAATACCCTGAGGCGCGTCTGTCGCAGGGGAGCTGTCATCCCAGTCGTCGTCCCAGTCGTCATCACTGCCCTGGCTGGTTGGGAAGCTGCCCCCACCACTGCCAACGCTGCCGGCCTCGGGGCCCCTCGGGGACTGGGAGTCAGTGGACGTGAAGGAGGTCTGGGTGGGTGGCAGGGCTTTGGTTTTGCGCAAGGAGACGCCGTTGTTGTTGGTGTTGGTGGTGATGTGGTCCTTGAGGATCTCCACATAAGAGGCAGGGAAGAGGCCTGCCTCCCCCCTGCCGTTCTCCCCCTCCAGCCAGCCATCCAGCTCCTCCTCGCTGAACAGAGTCACCAGCTCATTCTCTGTTATGGAGATCTCCCCTGGGTTTTCAGAGTGGAAGTCGTACAGCACTTTGGCCTTCAGCGCCATAATCCTAACAACCCAATCACTAATAAACTCTCCCTGGTGCCTTTCTGTGCTTCTGGGTCCTGTTTTCACTGCAAAGTTGCCTCAGGAACTTGCTCTTTCCTTCCTGGATCAAACCTTTAAGATGTCAGTGGAACCCTAAATGAGATTTAGATCATGCCAAAAGTCAATAATACTCATAATAATAACAATCAGGCGGTTTTTTACACGACTGTCAAGCGCAAACAAGCTTGTGTCCGTGCGTAAAAAGAACCAGAACAATATCCGACACGCACCTCCTCTCTCTGCGGCTTCAGATATCATCAGTTTCCATGCAGAACTTCATCCGAAGCAGAAAAAAAGCAAAAAGGGAAAAAACCTGTCTTTACAGGAACTTTTCACGCTTTGACGGCTGCAGTCGCTGCGGTGTTTCTCCAGCGGGGAGAAGAGCCGGGGAGGGGAAAGTCTCCTTTTCTTCCCCGAGATGCTTGTAAGTTGAAGGCACCAGTCCGAACACGTAGCTGACTAACGGAGGGTGGAGCCAGGGGCAAGTTCAGTCAAGTCACCGAATTCAGACATGGAAAAAAAACATGGCCACAATTAAAAGACTTGACATCATCTGTATAACCTGGATGTGGATGATTCAAATGTCATCTATTCCATCCGTTATTAAAATGTCTTCATTATTATTAGTGCGTGTTTTCATCCCATTTTATTGACTTTCACTTCCTCTATTTATTATTTATTACTATTTATTTATTATCTTATTTGTATAGCACTTTTAACAATGCTCAAAGACACTTTGAAGCAACAAACAACTGTAAATATAAAACACACAATGGAATTAGAAGTTACAAGTCATAATTAAACATTAATTGTTGGCTAACATACATAAGAGGTGCTATACAAATAATATATCATCTTTTAAAGTGCCACTAAATCAATAGCTAACTCATAATTAATCGGAATCCCTCATTTATTTAATAAGAAAATTCTAAAGTTTGAAATAAAACAGTTTTTAGTAGCTGCTGTTTGTGTTTTAAAGTTCTCCTCCGTTCAGAAACATGTTAACTTTATGTAACCTGGATATTTGCTGATGCAGCTTGACCTCAGGAGCCTGTTTTCACATGTTTTTGCAGAAGAAAGACGAGTTTGTTTCCTTCGATCACAACATGGTCTAAATGTACAGTTTTTATAAAGGTGACGAGGAGAATGTGAACCTCACAGGCCAATGTACCCAATCCAGACTTTACAGTGAAGTAGAAAATACTTGTTTACAATTTCTGGATTATTTGCATGTTAAATTATCGTGGATTCTTTAACGAGTTAAAAAAGCAGTAACTTTGAGAATCTTAAACTGGCTGTAAACTACAATGAACCATGAAACCCAAATTATTATTCACAACAGAATATTTTGAATTGTTTTAAACTATAAGTTGATGAGCTCTGTAGTCATGGTTCTATGCAGATTTTGTTATAATTTTAAAATTAAATATTCCCATTTCTTCCTGTTGAAGTTTATTATTGGTTTATATAACACTGAACAGTCAATTCAGCATTATGTTACTTTATCCAGCTGCAAATCCAGATCACATATTAATGCAGTGTACTTTAATATGATAAGTTCATTCATGGTCAAAAATCCTAGACTTTACTGAACGCAACAATTAATAATATAATATAATAGTGAAATGAGACAAGTTTCTCCTCCTGTCCAGCTGGTGGCAGTAGAGGGACTTTCCTGTTGGATTGTGTTGATGTTAGACCCTCGACGAATACTGTTCAAATGGTGCCTGACATTCGATTTTTATTTATGATCGATTATCAAACGTGATCAGATCAGTTTGAAGAGACAGAGAAACACAGGGGGACGATGGGAAACCTGCTCTGATGTCACAGATGGAAGGTTTTAATTGGTATCAATTAGGAAAAGGTAAATATGAGAGTTAATGAGCTGCTGGGTTTTGTTCTGGTGTCTGATGATTGAACTGTTGATATTAAAAACACGTGATGATGCATGAGATGAATATTTGTATCTGTAGTTCATATCCGGTGCTGTGGTCTCATGAACTTCTGGTCATATCATGCGACTGCATCAGCAACAAATCTTTAAAACACAGCTGTGTTCATCAGAAAGGCGTTAAAATAAAACCAAGTAGTGCGGAGGTCTGTTCACATTTGAATCATTTTAAAACTGTTGGATGCAAACAATCAAGTTACAAGAAATAAGTGAGAAAAGCAAATTATTGTAAAACTTTAAAATAAATTAAATAAAAGTAAAAGAAAGATGTGATTTAATACATATAACAAATTTATTATGTAAATATCAATTACAAATGTAAAAACCCAGAGAACATGTCAATTTTGTGGGGAGTCGGCAACAGAGCAGGATTTCTGTAGTTTGCCGTCGAAGATCTTTCTCGAAATTCTGTTCCGAATGTTTTGAACGCTTTTCTTTAAATAAATCTGACGTGCACATGATTTTGTCTCAGGCAGGTTGGAGGCAGATCACAGGTGGAAGGTCATGACTCGGGCTCCAGGCGCGGGATGACGGGGAGGATGAGGTTCCCGAAGGACGAGTCCTGAGTGATGAAGAAGCCCGAGGAGTGTATGTGTGCATGCTGCAAGAGAAGACCTGGTTAGTTAGACAAGGGTTTGTGTTACTGTAGCTGAGCGAGGACTTAAATTAAAACCTACGACAGCTCTGAAGCTTAACACCTTCTCTTGTTTGTTTAATGTGTGTCTTTATGATAAATACTGTTCTTTCAGAACAAAGACAAACTGAAGACAATGTGATGTAAATTAGATTTTGTTCAGAGGAAATTAGTAAAATGTAACATCTCACTTCATTCAGCAAGATACAACTTTTATGATTTGATAAAATGTTGGTTTGTCAGCAGGCTTGCAGCTGCAGCTTGATTTAAATTAAAGGCAGTGTTGGGCCTTGGCTGAGATATGAGCTCTGCTGAGTTCCTTCCTAGTTTGTCATGATACTCCAGATGCTGTGTGGTGTATCTCACCTGCAGAGCGGCTTTCTGCTGAGCAGCGATGTGCTGCTGTTCTGCGTTGTCCCTGAAATCCTTCATACTCGATCTGAAGAGAAACATGTGACAAGATGTTTCTCATATTAACCTCATATGTGACTGAATACGCTGGCAAATGTTGCTCATGTTGGAAAACCCAGTACAATCACACTGGTCTGGTCTCATCTGCTCAAGCATGAGGCACTTTCACCTGAATCCCACTTTTGATAATGTAAAACAATATTTATTTATTAGAAGTTGATTTTCTCTGAGGTCATGGGATAAAACTCCCATCATCCTCCTTGGCTGTTGACTGTGCACTGTTCCCTGCAGGTGGATTTCCATACCTGCCTCCAGCAGTGTTCATGGATGGATTCTGCAACAGCCGCTTCCTCTCCTTCTCCAGCTCGGCCAGGATCGCAACCCGGGCTCTGTTTGGTAAGGCTGCAAGAAATAAATACATTAGATAATGAAGAAAACTAAAAGATTAAAGAGAGAGACATAATAATCGGCATCAGCCAACATCACTTCCTTCATGCAATGAGTAAAATTTGGAGTATATTCAGATTATAATTAAGTTAATTAAGCTTTGTTGTGCTGTGACAGGTAAATCCCTTTGTGAGCTTCTTTGAATTGTATTAAATTAATTGCAACTGCAGCTATTTAAATGTATTTATTTTATTGAATTATTTGCTTTGTTAATTAATGTCTTGTAAAATAGCTGCAGATTATATAAGATTATTCTTCTTTCTGCTCCTTTTTCAATCAAGAGATTTTGTGTTTGCATCTAAATTGTTTTGTTTAGTCGATAAGGGAAATAAACTAAAACTACATAGGCTGTGATGCGTTCAGGGACACGGGATTTCTAGTTCCGCTCTCCTGGATTCAACACAGTTAAAGACACAGAACTTCACTTTCAACATTATGAACAACAAACAAACAGAAATACTGACCTTGTCCTGGAGGGTTCGCAGCCATGTTGGTGCAGCAGGTGAAGATAACAGCGGATCAGCAGCTGGAAACTTTAAATAACGATTCAAGTGTCGCGTGTGAGAGAAAACATCTGTCTCATGTTCATGTGCCGGTGTCACGTCAGGCTGATAGATGGGTTATAAAGTGAAGATGTCTCACTCCGCTCATTTATCCAGTATCCAAAAACGTCATGAGCAAGGCTAGCAAACTAGCAACATGAAGAACAGTTGCTAAAAATAATTCTTGGATGAACATTATGAGCCTTTGTTTCATTCCTGAAAAGTATCAGCTTTAAACAATCAACATATTTGACAGATAAGATGAATAATTCATTTTAATGTATTTAATGTATTTATCTAACTTATATATTACGTAGTGAGACTATAAGGAATATTTTTTATACCAATACGACCGAGCAACATGTTCAATATCACTGCCTGCCATCGTGTGCAATATCACTCTTTTATTATCATGTGCTCAAAATGACTTTTCATACTTTGTTTACTATACCACTTCTATTATTATATTCATTTTTAAGTGTAACACTCATCTGTCATTTTCCAATACTACTTTTTGTATTTATTTCTCTATATTTTTTTTAACTTAATTTACACTGGTCCCCACTTTTTACACTTTCAATATAATACATGTTTACGTCATTCAAACTGACTTTGGGTAAATCATTTACAGGGTTGTCAGTTCTTCTGCCAACATCTCACTGCTCTTGCCAACAGACGATCTTTGGCGTTTTCCCCAATGTCACGTGTCTTGTGTGTTTACTTCCGGGTGGTCGCTGTTTAACTTCCGCAGCTGCGCAGTGGGAGTCAGCTGACAGCAGCCAGCGGATGTCTCACCTCGATCATCCGCACTGAAGCGCCTCGTCCCCGGGCTCCGCTCACCGTCGTCCCCCCCGCCGCGGAGAACCGGACAGTCAGCCGCTAACCCGGGCCGCGGCCTCCCGCCTCCCGCAGGATGAGTGTCGGCGCTCCGAGAGGCCTGGCCAGCTCGGGGCAGAAGCCCATCGCGGAGATCCTCCACCCGCTGTCCGCCGCCGAGGAGCCGCTGTCCCCGGGGCCAGATGTCACGGCGGACTTAGGAGGGGACAAGGTAGGGACCAGGGGCGGGCTGGACCGGGACCGGGACCGGGTCTGAGGTGTGGAAGCAGATCTAGAGAGAGAGGGGCCAACCCCAGTGTAGTGTGTTTACTAAACTGTCTACTGACCTGTCTCCTGACCTGTCTACTGACCTGTCTCCTGACCTGTCTCCTGACCTGTCTCCTGACCTGTCTCCGGTGTTTATTGGTTGAATTCATCAGGAACTCACAGCAAACTGATGGAAGTTTAACAGAGAAAAACTCACATGAACACATCCTCTGCTCAGTGTTTAACATTCAGGTTGTTTTTAAGGTTTCCACTGCTCATGACTGGAGTTTAGACCCAAACTGATCCGCCTGAAATCACTGAACGATAAGGAAAGATAACAAACAACACAACCTGAGCGAAACCCCTGCACACAAACACACAAACACACACACACACACACACACACACACACACACACACACACACACACACACACACACACACACACACTACAATCTCTCACTGTGAACAATGTGTTTTGGTCAGAAAATCCATTACCTGACTTCATTACCTGCTCAGGTGTTTACACAGAGATAATGATGAAGAAGAAGATGAAGAAGAAGGTGAACACCTGACAAAGCTTTTTATTCCTCCTGCTGCTGCTGCTGTTGTTTTTTTTAAACCCGGGAGTTTAACCTTAGCAACCACTGAGGGATTCAGTTAATTATTACCAACACGAGATGCTACAGCCCCACTGCCCTTTCTATCAGGTCACCCTGCAACCTACTTAACTTTATTCTTTTCTAGTTTTTTACTTATTTCTAACTTACATGAACCATCCGGAGGTAAAGTCTGATTCCTTAAACAAACTAGAAAGACACTAAACAGAGTGTGGACCACTGCCGAGGCCCAACAGGCCCCTTATGAAACCACATTGCAGTTATTTACAGACAGATTTTAATTGAATCTGCACAAATATTCAGTCTCCAGAGCATCAAGATCCATGAAATATTTGACAACAACAGCCTGATTGTGTGACAGGACACGAGGCGCAGGTTTGGGCGTGAAAGTGAAAGTGTGTGCAGATTTTTGCTTTGATTTCTAGCAAATTTGTCATATTTTTTTAAAGCTCCATCTATAAGAAAGAGTTTTCTGGAAATCTCTCTCTCTCATTGAGCTGCTCTCTTATTGTTCATTTTTTAGATCATTTTAGATCTTCACATCTGACATGATTTGGGTGGGGAAGTTAAAATAAGTGTTAAAAATGAATTTAAACAGTTTTATTTTTCAAATGAGACTTGTTTAAACCCATTGATCACTTATTATCTATTTGCACACAATCCTCCTCAATCATATTCTAAAGTAGAGGTTTGGATGTTTTATCTTGTTACAGGTATAAATAATATATTGAAATATGGCCGAATTCCATTTAGCTGCTTGGCATTGTTCGTGCTGCCTCACTAAGTCACACTGGGACACACTTCAGCGGAGCAGAGCCGTTACTAATGTTGTTAGTGAGACCTGCTTCTCCCGCTCGGAGGAGTCAAAGTGTCTGCTGCGAGACAGAGACTTTAAAAATAGTCGTGTTGATACGATGATACAAGGTTTTCACCCTTTCCTCAGATAAAACTGTGAAATACACATGAAACCCCCAAAAACCTTTATCACGAGCAGAATCCCACAATCCTACAATATTTCTTATTGCATTCATACATCTCTCAGCTCTGCATGAAAAACAGATCTGTGAGATATCCTCAGATTGTCACAGTGTGGCTGTGTTTCTGTGGCCTGGTTGTTCACACCGATGCAACGCAATGCAATTATCTGAACTGTGATTATCAGTGCAGGTTAGCACCACAGTGCAACGTCAGCAGCCTCGATAGTGTGTGAGACAGAGTGTGTGTGGTCAGTGTGTGTGAGACAGTGTGTGTGTGTGAGAGAGACAGAGTGTGTGTGTGTGTGTGTGTGTGTGTGTGTGTGTGTGTGTGTGTGTGTGTGTGTGTGTGTGTGTGTGTGTGTGTGTGTGTGTGTGTGTGTGTGTGTGTGTGTGTGTGTGTGTGTGTGTGTGTGTGTGTGAGAGAGAGACAGAGTGTGTGTGTCTGTGTGTGTGAGAGAGACAGAGACAGTGTGTGTGTGTGTGTGTCTGTGTGTGAGAGAGAGAGAGACAGAGACAGAGTGTGTGCAGAGGTGGAGTGAGACAGTAGAGACAGAGGTTGTGGCACTTTTTTCTTGGCACTGATTGAAATCGAAAGTTGCATCAGGTGATTTTCATAAAAACTAAAAGTGTGTGTGTGTGTGTGACATAAAAAGTGATTAAGGTTGAACATTAGCTTCTCGGTCCTGCACTCTAAGTTTCTGGAAGAGAGAAGTAGTTCCTTCCTGGTGTGTGAGGCCACAGACGACATTAGACATTAGAGAAGCTTACGAAACGTCAGGAAATAAAAAAAAACGGCAGCGCGGGTTGTTTTTGGTGATGCAACCCTGCTGCTGCCTCGATGTTTTCCTCACCTTCCTGTTGCCGTGTTAGCATCTGGATTATTGTTTAACTTGTAACATTCTGGCGCCTGCTCCCCCTGCTGCTCGTCTAATGAGATCTTTTAGATTCCCCAAATAAATACTTATTTTCATCATCTGTTTACGGCAAAAACACAGTTTGTCAAATAATATTAATGGCATTTTATAAGATTAAGTCTTTTGGTGTTCTACAGCAGGTGAAAACGGTAAATCACTTTCCCCCAGTTGGTATTTTCTGTATTAAGCCTGTAGATATTTATCCCCCATTCCACAAATGCTCCGTTTCGCTCCTCGTCCGTCATTCAATTAGAAAGGCGAGAGCCGTGTGAGATGATGCAGCCTCAACAAGAGCTTCATTGATCGCCGCAAACAACTGCATCACCGTCAGCATCCAATCTATCGGCCCTTTGTTTTACATCCGAATTTGATGTCACTGTGGTGCCATGTTTATTGTGTCCACGCAGGAAGCCGCGTTGACCAATGGCACGCCGGTGGAGACGTCCAGCCCCGCCTCGGCGTCCTCGCTCCTCAATAGGCTGCAGCTGGACGACGACCTGGAAGCAGACAGCCTCGACCCGTACGTCTCCACGGAAACCCGTGACCTCTTCGTCACGGTCGACGACCCAAAGAAGCACGTCTCCACCATGGAGACCTACATCACCTACAGAGTCTCCACCAAGGTCGGTTTTAGCCCAGTAATCCCACATTTGTTCTATTTGGTTGGGTTTGATTTTTTAGCTTTAAAACTTGGTGGTGTGTTCGAGGCACGTTTAACATCCAGGACTTAAGAGCTGGCAGATAAACAGCAACGTTTAAAGTCCAAAACACGTCCATATTTTCTTTCTCTTTCACAAACATCCATGTTTTCATTGAACTACAAATATGGAAGTTTTCAGTTAGACAAGTACTCTTCCTCTAGATTTCCTTTGAGGAAGCATGTGTACATACTACTCAGGATCCTTCCCTCTATCCAATGATCGATAAGGGTGCAGTTACGAGTCCAGACCTGTTGTGATGATCCAACAGAGGCAGACACGCAGAAGAATGTTTGGGATCATTAAACATGTAAACACTAAATATTTTTCAGGAGCTTAGCACACATTTGTTAGGACAGCTGCTCTATTTGCTTTTCTTTACACTATAATGTACCGACTCTTCATTCCTTTCTCACAGTGCGTGATGGAAAATACACTGATATGTAATGCAACCATAGCATAATACATTTTTGCGCTTTTGGCAGTGTTGAAATTTTAGCAACGAGTCCCCACAGTAACCTGAGTCGTGCAGATATGAAAACACAGAAGAAAGTTATGACGATCAGATAAAGTCAAGAGGCTCTTTGTGTCTTTGTTGTTGTGGTTGTAAAGATCTGGATGTTGTGTGGAAAGTGAAAAATGTGTTTTGCAGAATGTGATCTTCTGCTGCGACAAACCGGAGGAAACTCGATCCCTCTCGGCTCAGAGGCCGGAGACAAATATCACAACCCAACATGAACAGAAGTGTTAATCGAGAAGACGTGTGTGTGTGTGTGTGTGTGGTGGTGGTGGTGGTGGTGGTGGTGGTGGTGGTGGTGGTGGGGGGGGGGGGTTAACACTAGATTGTTAAGAGTCAGAGTGTGTGTGTGTGTGTGTGTGTGTGTGTGCGCAGTGTCAGCTGTATTTCAAGGTCAATATCCATGTACAGTAATCCAATATGATCTGAGATGAACAGCGTAGTGTATTAAGCAAATACATGAGCTTTACTGTACCTGCAAGTATTCTGTTATTTATACACAATGAAAAATAAACCTTAATAACTCATTATAAATAAACTTATGATAATGATGCAAAGGTCCTTCGCTGCTACTGGGAAAAAAAAACCTATGATGCCATTTTACACTCTGCAAATTAACATCGCAAATGTGTGTGTTTCCTTTCCCTCCAGACGACACGGATAGAATTTGATCTGCCCGAATACTGCGTGCGGCGGCGCTACCAGGACTTCGATTGGCTGAGGATCAAGTTGGAGGACAGCCAGCCGACCCACCTCATCCCAGTAGGTCGAATGAGACACGCAGCCGACAGTTCTGCTTCCTCTCCTCTGCTTCCCCTCACTCCTCTTCCTCTTCCTCTTCCCTCTTCCCTCTTTTTCTCCAGCCGCTGCCCGAGAAGTTTGTGATGAAGGGCGTGGTCGACCGTTTCTCGGAGGAGTTTGTGGAGACGAGGATGAAGGCTCTGGACAAGTTCCTGAAGCGAGTCGCGGACCATCCCGTCCTCTCCTTCAACCCGCACCTGAACGCTTTCCTGACGGCCAAGGTGAGACGGCAAAGCACTGGGAAGTGGGAACAGCTTGTCCTTGTGCTGCTGTTTCTGTGTTGCCACTGACAAACACATAATTCACGTCCAATGCGAATCAATCAAACTCATCTGGGATCTTCCAGTAAAATGCACGACCACAAACCGCTGAGTTTCTGCTTCTTAACGTGGATGTGCCGCTCACCATGTCTGGCAACAGTCACAGATTTTCTCTCTAAGTATCTGAGGCACGAGACTTTATTGATCCCTGTGGGGAAATGAGGTTGTTGCTGCAGTAAAATAATTGGAATCCGAAAGTTGAGCCTAAGCACACGAGGACAAAATGTAAAATGGGTCATAAAACACTAAAGGTGATAAAATAGAGGAGAGGCAGTTGTGGTGTTGTTGACGGTTGTTGTTTCTGTGTCTGCAGGACCTGAACAAGCGTCAGGGTCTCGCCCTGCTCACCAAAGTGGGCGAGTCGGTGAAGCACGTGGCCGGCGGCTACAAGCTGCGGGCGCGGCCGGCCGAATTCTGCGCCATGGGCGAGTACCTGGACACCTTCAACCAGAAACTGGGAACCATCGACCGCATCGCTCAGAGGATCATCAAAGAGCAGTCAGGTATCGATGGAGACTTGATATATAAATTCAGGCCTGTGTCTTCATGGTGGTTGAGACCTGGGCTGGGCGTGACATTTTGAATACTAGATTCATGTATGGAGAAACTAGTAGTGATGCAAATGGTTATAAGACAGTTTCCTTAAAGGAGGCTTTAAATAAGAGATTTCACACCTGACAAAACTACCAACCCCCTATAAACCGGCCAATTCCAGATTTTTATCCACATCAGATCGCACACTCATAAATATCAGTCCATGTTTGATTCCCTAGGAAATCGGTGAAGGCCATCGTGCAATGTCAAAGAAAATGATGAAGAAATTCCTGGATCCATCAGAATATTTAATGGTTTCTTGTTCAGCCCGTTTCATCCTTTCACTGAGTTTCGTGGAAATACGTTCAGTAGTTTTTGCGGAATCCTGACAAACAAACAAACAAACAAAGAAACAGACAGGAGAGAAAACCGTACCTGTTTGCTAGCAGCTATTTGTACATGCTACATTGTGCTCGCTTAGCTTTACGTCCAGTCTTTAGTGGAGTGGCTAACGTTAGCCTGTATGATTCTGCAGTGTTGACTTTTCAGTCCTGCTGTGTTTGTTTGGAGAGAAACACCCCCACAGACCTTTGGGCCTTGCGATTCTGCCGTGTGTGAAATCCTCGACGTCACCAGCTGTTCCAGGGTTTTAGAGCTGGAGCTGGAAGGAAAGGTTCTTGTGTTCTGAGTGATAAGGTGAAAAGCTGGGGAGGGGTAATCAGGGGGCTGGAGATAATGAAGGACTCTGAGCTGTTTGTGCCGTGCCTGCTTTACTCAGCGGCCTGGTGTTGGGCCATCAGCCTCTTTGGCGTAATTTACAAATATAGATTTAGCAGTTGAACGTGCCAGAGCCTCAAAACCGCCTGCAGACTTTGAATCGAATCCACAGGTCATGGAAAAGAAGGCAAACGTCAGCAGAATTCAAATTTTACAACAAAATCAAAACCAAAACCCTGCTTTTCTTTGTTTATTTCAAGACTGTCTAACCTTTTTCCTTTTCCTCTCGCTCATTCCAGAGTACAATACAGAGCTGCGTGAGTACGGCACCCTGTACTCCAGCTGGGCCGCGTCGGAGGAAGAGCTGCAGCGCCCCCTGGAGGGCGTGGCCAGCTCCGTGGCGACGTGCGGCAGTGCACTGGAGGATCTGAGTGAGAACATGAGCCAGGACTTTCTGCCTGTACTCAGAGAGTACGTTCTCTACATAGAGTCTATGAAGGTGAGACGGACGAGAGCGTCGGCACGTTTCTTTGAAAGCTGAATGTAGATAGATATTTTAGATTTGTTCTTCATTTACTTTATTATTTCTCAATTTTAAAAGGTATTTTTTGGGTGCAAGTTCAAGAAAACATGTCCTTTAACTATAAACTGTCAAAAAACAGTGTTATCTTGGAATCTGCATGTCTCACATCCTGTCCCCACCACTCTCCTGACTCAGCATCTCTCTTCCTCTTTCTCTCTTAATATTTATCATATGTCGTCAGTCTCAGAAATAATTACGGTATCTGTCAACACGACACTGAGGCTGCACGTCTTCCGTTTGATTGCAGAACGTTCTGAGGAAGCGAGACCAGAGCCAGGCGGAGTACGAGGGACGACTAGAAGCAGCCGTGTTGCGCAGACAGGAAGACAGGACGCCTGTAAGCATCTTCCGTTCACACCAGGAAGTTTAAAAAAACTGCTCTGTTCAAAGCATTAAATGTGATATTTCCAAATCAGGTAGTTAATTATTTGCCCCATTGTCTCATTTCAATCTGCAGCAGTTGTGCTCTTAGAGATCTTACACCTCTGTGACTCTAGTCCTGTAAAATGCAGCCTTGTATTATGTCCCCTTACACCCCCTGTAGCTGTAGTATTCTGTGTCTCGCTGTAGATGCCAGTGGAGGTGGAGAAATGCCAGGACAGACTGGAGTGTTTCAACGCTGACCTGAAGGCGGACTGGGATCGCTGGCAGAGCAACAAGCGGCAAGACTTCAAACAGCTTCTCACCAACATGGCCGACCAAAACATCACCCACTATGAAAAGGTACGTTTGGTGGAGGTCCACTAATCACACGGGTTTCCCAACGATTCCACGATGTCTGTTTTAAAATCAGTTGTGGCGTCACAAAGTGAAAGTGTCAGCAGCAGAGCACAGTCGCATCCGAGTGGTGGCGACTTATCACATGACAAACGAGGGCAGAGTTGAGGATTTGGTGTCAAATTTCAAAAGTGCAGTTTGGGTTCTCCTGGAGGCGCTGCAGGTTTGATTCCGACCCGACCCTTTGCTGCGCGTCTGCCTCGCACTCTCTCTCCCATTTCACACTTGCACTGTCCTGTCAATAAAAACAATTAATAAGACAATCTGCAAAAGAGTAATGATAAGTAAGTGGCAACATTTGGAGGTGCATTAAAAGAGTGAAATCAAATCTGCAGATTGTGAGCCAGCACGCATCATTTCTTTTAAAATGTAAACAGGATATCACTTGTGTAATGAAACGCTGCCTCTCCCTCCCTCCCTCTCTCTCTCTCCCTTTCACCTCATTCCTCTCCTCCGCTGTCCGACTCCTCGTCCGGCCCCGACCTCGGCAGTGCCAGGCAGGGTGGGAGTCGCTCATCACTCTCCTCCAGGACAAACAGACCGAGGACAAAACGAGCGAGACGAACTGAAACATTGCGTGTTTCCGCCCCACGTTCCTCCCTCACACGCTCTCATGCCAAGGAAACAGAGCAAACCGGGGCAGCAGCTTGGAACTGCTGGACTTCAGCCCCCTGTTCTTGTGTGAGACGTCTGTACGGAGGGGAAGTCGTCTCTCGCGGTGACCTGACCTGCGAAAGAGGTGCGTTCAAGGACAGCAGGGAATGAGGAGAAACCTGCTGTGTACACAGAAATGTTTTTTTTGGGTTATTGTTCTTATTGACTCTTTTCTACTTCATATTTCCAATTAACAGTTAATTGCTGTTGCTGTTTGTGTTTATTTAACTGCGATCTTTTCACCCCCGTTTTCACATTGAATAAAATGTGAAGGAAAAAGCTCCTGATTGATGCAGAACAAATTTTTTGAAGGTGGATACTGATAATTTGAGTTGGTGTGAAGTATCTTGAAATAACAAAATAACTATTTGGAGCATCCCCGAGATTTCTCTCCCTTTCTTTTTGTAAAAATCCTCCGAGAACACAACACAAAAACTGTCCTTTCTCATCTGTACAAAGGCGTCTTATTGGCTGTAGATAAGACGCCAGTATTTTATAAACCTTTCTAATTAGTTTTGCATGTTTCAGCTCATGAAATCTTGTATTTGCCATTTTCATAAGTGCACAAACTTTGCAGTGCAGCCTTTGTTATTTAGAAATCAACTTGGACAGATGTGAATTAGCTGTGGCATTAGAGGTTCATCACTCGGCCTTGTGTTCAACCCGAGGACTGAAGGAGAAGCAGGACGCGTCGCAGCTGATGTCGGTAAAATCCTCTAAGTTCTACAGTAAGAAATTAGTCTTGGAGGCAAAGCTGCATTCGACAGTGATGGCACCGATGCGCATCTGGTTTGAATATCGAGCTTCCTGCTGTGTTTGGTGATGTATCTGATTTTTGTAGCTACACTGCAGCGCCATCTGGTGGTCAAACCCATTCTATTCTTTTGAAACTGAGCAGTGCTGCCTCTGTTTTTTTTTGCCAATGGCCATTTGTTTACACTTCTGTTCTCTTGCAGAAACAAAAGACTCAGATTTGGATGCTAACAGGTAGTTTCACCTTATGGAAAATAAATGGAAGGCGTTGAAAGAGAACAATCCCTCGGTACACTTTACTTTATTCCCTCAATCAGGTGTCTGTGCTTTAAAGAACACTTTAAAGAGTCAAATGTATTTTCTTGCAGTAATCTGCCTTTGTGACTCTTATTTGTGCTTTGGGAACGTGTGGCATCATTTCCCACATTAGTAACATCTGTCTCACAGAGTTTAGAGCGGTCAGGTGAACATCTGTCTGTTTTGGAGTTGGTGAATTTTCTTAAGAATTTTCTTGTTGCTGGTTTGCAGAGAATCAATCAGCGTTGAGGCTTCTTGGAAATCAAATTTTAAAAAGTTTGGCTAAAAAGAGTTTTACACCCTTTACTTTCACGTGTGTAGGATTTAGTTTGATCTGTTGGCAGAAAATTATATTTTCATTCGTGTATAATCACCTGACAGAATCAAACATGTAGCCATTACCTTGAATGAGTCCTTTAAATCCACTCCTCAGGGTCAGCCATGTTTTCTTGACCCGACAAACCAAACACTGGCTCTTCAGTCGACTTTTAGCCTGAAGGATTCTTCACATTCTCCTTCCCGTGGTTTTCAGTTGGTTGCAGTACCCAAACCCCATCACTAGATGCCACTAAATGCTGCACAGTGAACTTTTTAAAAACTGAAGCCGTTTGTTTCCAGTGAAATGTTTGTTTCTCCAACTCTGACATATTTTGCAATTTGGTTTTGTTAAATTCCCTGGAGCTCGTCTGCTCGGCTGTGACTCGTGTGTGTTGTACAACAGCGCAACTGACAACTTGTTTTTTTTCGTCACACCGGTTTCCTCTTTTCTTTTTGTTTGCCTCAAATGGTGCTGATGCGATTTTTGCCTTGAAGAGAAAATCGAATTCTGAGATATTCTTATACCAGTGTGTGATCTTGACCATAGAGGGAGCAGCTGCGGTAAACAGAACCACATTCACAAAAGATTTATTTTTCTGTGGCGTAGGTTTCACCAGCTGTAGCCTGGTGATGTTTATTTTTCAGTCACATGGTCATAATTTCTGTTTGAGGAGTTTCTATAATGAATAAGGTTCAGATTTGGGGGCATGATAATTTCATCATTTTTTATTTCCTTATCTCGTGTTTCCAGAGGATTTATTAAAACATTAAATGTCATTTGCTTCTTTTAAGTTGTCTTTTTATCCGACCATTAGTACTGAGCCTTCTGCTGTAAGACGGTGATGACGTCTGATTGACGGTTTTTAGTTGTCAGCTCTCGCTCTTGTGTCCTTCGTTCTCCTTGAGCTTTAAAATGAACGAGCTACTGCCTCCTCTTGCTACCAGACGTCAGCGATGAAGAATATTGTTTGTATTTTACTGTGTGCATTGGATGGAGTGAGCAGAGAAGCCGTGGTCCAGTGTGGAGGCAGCTGCAACAGAGAGAACTATGGATGCACTGATGCTAAAAAAGCTTAATTACTGTATTTATATGCCAGAACACCTTAATACTAAAATCCTGTATTAAGAGCCAGAGTCGGGGGGGGGCGGGGGGTTCTGATTAGACCGGCCCATTCGCAAATACTTTAGAAGACGAATTACATTAACATTTTCATATACTGACTTGATGAAGAACTGAGGAAATGTCAGAAACATGAAAACAGTTAAAGATGAAGTGATTGGATATAAATAATAACTTCTCTTCCTTTTGGTTCTATTTAGTTTACTTCATGAGATTGGTACTCTGTGTTTGTTTGTTAACAGCGTATTTTCAAACTGAGGCGTCAGTGTGTCTGTAGTCCTTCCTGCTCTGCTCTGTCAGTACCTGCACTGACCTGACGCGGTGACCCGAGCACACACAACTTCCTCCTGAGTGAAACGTCTTTTTGCTCTCACAGCAATATTCTGTACATTCAATATCCCGAGTGCACAGCTTGAAGAGTGTACGACACAGCTGAGTCTATTTTTGTACAAGACGCAGATCGCTGTTGGGTTCCAGCGAGAGTGTGTGTGAAGATGAAGCGTTTGAAAAAGGGATTTTTGGAAGATTTGTAATATGTAAATTTGGCATAACCAAAATACGAGGAACGAAACTTTTATTTTTGGAAACGCCGGTGATGAATTTACGTCTCTTCTCTCACAGCCACTGTAAAAGCCCCATATTCTACTGTGTGCCTGCTGATTTCTTTTTGCACTATTTACTGTATGTAGCTCCAGCCACTGGCAAAAATATCTGCTGAGAAGAAAAACCAACAAAGAACTAAATTTACTTTTCTGGTGTTCTGGTGTCAAATTATTTTGTGTTTCAGTTTGAATGTTTTTCACTGATTCAGGTTAAATCACCAAACAGGGACGACCACGACGGCTGCCACTGTACGAGCCCGTAAGGAAACGAGAATTGTATTTTTCTTAAAGGTAAAAAATCCAATGTTTCTAAGCCAAATGTCGCCGTCTCTTCCTCCTGTCTTCCTCCCATATGTTCACTCGTGAAGAGAATCTCATCTGCAGCTCAGAGTCAAAAATCCAACCCGTACGAAAAGGTTAAACTTTCACAATCGTTTGAATCCAGCTTTGTTTCTTCTTCTCTCTTTTCTTTTCTCCTAAGTGTGTACTGTTTACGTTCAGAGCTCCTAATGTACATTTGGATGTGAATAACATCTTGTTGTAATTATAAATAAGCTTGTATATTGATGTTGTTTTTGAAGCAATTTATCTTTACCTCAAATGATTTTTTGGATATATTGGACCAATAATAATAAAAACTAAGATTTCATTTGATTACGCTTCGGCTCCGGTTTGATTTTTTTCTTCTTGTCTTTGAAGTTTTTATTTGTTTTTACTCATTTAATGTATTTTAAGTGCAAATATATGCAGAATAAAACAAACAACAAATATTTAAAACCAAAATTAAACAGGACGGCTTAGTCTAAAATGCAATAAACCTTAGAAATGTTCGTAATACCTTTTCATTTGCAGAATGAAAGTGAATTTTAGAATATGTTGCATCCAGTTTCATAAAGATAAATAAAAAATCTGTTTTTAAAAAGAAAAAGACAACCAGACATTAAAACAATTTAATTTACAGCTTGATCATACATTAATAAAAATATTTTCCCTTCAGTGTAACCTTTACACCTTTTGTATTTGTGCCACATGAACCAATAAAAGTGCAATAATAAATCAATGCATACAATAAAAATAATGTTGCATAATTTTCTACGAAGTACCATTCAAATAGTTTAATGCAGTTTATAGTGCTTTACAAAGTGAAGCACTATACTTACACTAAACTTACAAACTAAGTGTTGCTGCAATCTACTGTATCGACTGCAATCGTCTCTGCGTAACACAAACAAATAAACAAACATTATTTACAACAAAGCACAAACTTGGATGAAAACAATTAAACCCAGAGCAATGCAATCACAACAAAAACTGATCTTCTGAAGTGTTACTCCCAAATGAAATCCTAGTATCCATCTAGTTTTAGGCCTCTTCTTACCTTCCAGCAGGAATTACATATATTCGATGTTAACTTAAATAAAGTGATGGTTGGAGTTATATTGACTCGTTTCACAAAAGCAAACATGATCTTTTCGCAGTATTAAAAAAAAAAAAAAACGGGACTATTCATATCTGATGCAATCACTGAAAACTCTGTGTCATGTTGAAACCCGTGTGTACGAGGGGGTGGACATGTCACGGATCCTTCTGAGGAAGTTTGCACTAATTTCACTGTTTGATGAAATCCACTGGTCCATGACGTTCGGCTGCATCAGGGTCGAAAGTTCAAAAACAGCTTTCCCCAGTTTGTCGGACTGGTTTGAGCTGATTTCAAGTGCAGTGACGGGGAAGGAGTGTTCAGCTGCAACATGCAACTGCACCACTAGATGTCACTAAACTTCACACACTGAACCTTTAAGTGGTTTTCATGTATGGAAACAAAGTCAATCAATGTGTCTTTTACTGAACTGAAGGGGGGGATATTACCCATGATCCCCGGCTTCCTGAACCAGAAGAGCTGCCGCTGAAACAAATCCACCAAATTTTGTCAAGTATTCTTCATATTTTAACAGTTTCCTGCTGAATATTGGAGATAAACTCCGATTTTTAACGACTTCTGAGTCTTTTTAACTGATCTGAAGTCCAACATCAGCCTTTAATTTAACTCAGTTCCAAACTTCTGATGGTGAGAAGAGAGAAAAAAGAGTAAACATTTTGAAACTGCTATTTTAGGGTCAAAAAGATGCACAGATTTGCTTTAAGGTCTCGTAAAATGCTCATGAAAAAATTAAATGTATGTTTCCTTGTGTAACAGCATTACAACAAGAGTAGGAACTCCTTTCCTGCATCGCCTCCAGTTACGGGAAGTGAGTCTCCTTCATTTCACGTTTCAGTTCCCGTCTGCCTTGTGCTGATGTTAACTCTCTTCTGGTGAATCAGTCGCCCTGAATCCGTCTGTACCGCTGACTCGACTGAGGTGATCTGCAGCCCAAGATACTGGAGGAAGGAAACAGGAGAAGTTTGTGGCTCAGGTTTTTATCATAGGATTTTAAATAAACCTGCAAACCGATATTCTGATGTGCAGCAGCAGCCTACCTGATGGGTATCATTCCCAGGACAGTAAAGATGCTGGAGAGCGTGAAGATGAAGCCTGGGAACCACTCCAGGGTTCTCTGGTAGATCTTAGTGTAGGCAGGGATGTAGGTCAGACCGGCGAACTTCAGAGTCAGCTGCAGGGAGGTGAGAGTGGTGCCTGATGGGAAGGGAGGAGGAGTGAGGAAAAGTTTGACCCTTTGAAGAAATGAGCTTATTTCTTTTCACCAGGAGTCAGAGAAGAAGATAAATATCACTCTCATGTCTGTGCAGTAGATATGAAGCTGCCATTAACAGCTGGATCTCAGCTTAGAATAAAGATGAAGTGTGGTCGCACTAAATATTGATATAATTCACGTGTTTCCTGTTTACTACACTTTATCCCGATAAATAACATCCATGAGTTTTTAAATCATCCTCATTCGGTTTTGTGCCTAAAACATTTGCATAGTAAAGATTTATTTTTTTAAGGGAGGTTATGTTTTGTTTGCTTGATTTTCAGCAAGATTACGCAGAAAACCACAAGACGGATTTCCTCTAAACTTGGTGAAGAGATGCAATATAAGCCAAAAAAAGAACGTATTCAGTTCTGATGTGGATCTGTATCTTTAACGTTGTAAAAATAGGGCGTTATTTATTTTTTATTTTTGTTTTAACCAGTTCCCCTAGACAATGATTCATGGATCTTGATTTATTCAGATATCTATGAGTGTGTGAACTTTGGTCGCGCAGATATGTGCTCTACTGAGAGAAATTTTATTTTCCTTGTTTGTGTGTGTGGGCAGGAAAGAGATTGGTATTTAAGGTGTGTATGTTTGCATTGAAGTGAGATCACGTCTCAGCAAACACACTGGAAAAAAAAAACCTGATAATAAATAACCCTGGTCCTGTAGTCATCAGTTATCTGTGTGCGTGTGTGTGTGTGTGTGTGTGTGTGTGTTAGAAAGAGGAAGCATGGCACTGACTTGTAGGAGAACAGACTCTTTAAAATAAGTCATGATTTGAGTATAAACTGGTCTGACTGGCCTAACAGGGAGATTTCCAGTACACACTACTCCTCTGTGTGTGTGCTACACTGCTGCACACACTCTAAACACAAGAGCTGCACAGAGTCAAAATAATGGTCACTTGATTAAGATCGATATGAAAATGAAGAGATATATGTAGCCTGAGATCAGAGGGTTTTTACAACTGTGTGATAATGAATGAGTCACGAACACAACCAAGCTCCAGAGGCCTCTTGTCCTCCGCCAGTGGAGAAAGCCAGTTACTCTTGCACATGGCAGCACAGATCAATGATGGGCCATGTAAAGGGATAATCTATTAAACAGATTTCACTATTTATGGACGTACATTCTGCCAAAGAACTAAGTAGATTTTACCTCCACAGAGGAGCTAACGTTTTCACCCCCGTCAATTTGTTTGTTGGCCAGATTACGCAAAAACAACACAGGAGTGATTACAGTGAAACTTGGTGTAAGGATGTGGTTCAGGTCAGAGAAGAGCTAATACAATGTTGGTGCAGATCCCAGAACTGTTTTTTTACTTTCTTTAACGTTGATTCTCAGACGATAACTCATGGATCTTGATGTGAGTGAGATCTAGTGAGTACAAATGTGGTCTGTCGGGCCTTAGCAGAGGAATGTGATCCACTGCCAGTTTTAAAAGCTTGTTCTGCCTTACGTCTGCTGTTGCTGTGTCACAGAGCAGCTCCTTAAACACACTCAACATCGCACATTGCTTATAACAATGTAGGAGGATCATTCTTTGGGATTGATTCATGGACCGCGCTGTGAATTTTCCTTTTTTTAAAATCTACTTTCCACCAAAGAAATAGTTCTTCTAAAATCTCTGTGTGAAAATCTGTTACTTGTCTTATTTTGTATTTATTTAAATGGCCGGACCCTTTAATAATGTAAAACTGTTTGCAACTGTCGGTAGCAGCTGTGGCTCTAAATCCAAACACACACACACACACACACACACACACACACACACACACACACACACACACACACACACACACAGGCTGCAGACTCACCATATGAGGATGATGGAACCTGCTGTGAGAGCAGAGATCTGATCGTTGGCAACGGGATGAGAGCGAACAGGGTGAGCGAGCGAGCTGCGGACAAATCAACACTCAGTCATTATTATTCTCTCCCTCTCAATTCCCCCCCCCCACAATGTGAACAAGATGCACAATATGAACCAACACTGGAACACGTACAGTCTCTGGTTCTGGTATTACCAGATTAGACATTTAAGGAAATGACAAGTTTTTAGTGTATAGAGCGCTGGGGGAAGAATAAGATGTTTATGGCTTCTACTCACTTGCACTTCCTGATCTTGGTTCCTATTTTAAAGATTTTTAATGACAACCTAAATCCTCTTAGAACCGTTTGTGTTTGATTCAGACAAGGAACGATTTGAATACACTTCCCCTCTCTTGCTCCAGCGCTGACAGATCTGTCGAGAAACGTCTGGGCGTGTGAAACCAAAGTTACCTCGACCTTTAACCTCCAATTTCTTATCAGTTTATCCTTGAGTCCATGTGGGTAATTCCAGGCATTCCTGAGACATCACATCAACAACAATGGGACAAATGGACTGATAACCTGAAAACCCTAATGTCTCCGTCCACGGTTATCACCAGCAAAGAGGCTTCAAAATTCTGATTCCAGCTTCTTCAATAATTTGTTGTGTTTTCTAAAGCAAAATAAATGGAACATATTTGGGATTTAAACTGAAAAACAAACCAAACTGAAGACGTCACCTCAAACTCTGAGATTAGATTATAATTTATAGACTAAACAATCAATAAAAAAAAAAATCTAAAGATCAATCGATAATTTGCAGATTTTAATCTTAGTATGTAACCCAGTTTTATAAAGTTTTTAAAGTATACGCAAACTCACCGAGGTAGAACATGTATGTTGCTGTGACGAAGGACATGAAGTAGATCCCCGAGGCGAAGGAGAACATGCCGATCAGGATGAGCATGACGTCGCTGAAGCAGCGGCGAAACAAGATGACACCGACGAAGCTGGTGAGGAAAATCGAGCAGCCGGCTGCGTTCCCGTAACCGACCTGGAGGAAGAAAAAGAACAAAAGATAGTGAACGGATAAGAAAATACAAGAAGATAAAAAAAAAAAAAAACTAAACAAAAATTGGTAAATGTTACCTGAGCGGCTGTCCAGCTGAGCGGCTCTTTCAACACAAACACGCCCAGTATTTCTATGGCTCCGCCCACAGCAAAGTCATACAGGAAGGCGGCGGCGAACAGCAGAACAATGTTCCACCTGTCGATGCCGCCAGGCGCCTCGGCAACAGCGAGGAGGTTACCGTCCTCGCCAGACTCGCTGATGGACACTTGTTTCACCTTTAATCAAGACGGACACACACTTAAAGGTTCAGTGTGTAGGATTTAGTGACACCTTGTGGTGAAGTTGCATGTTGCAGCTGAATACCCCTCACCTCACCCTCCCCTTCCAAACATGAGATAGAACCTGTGGTAGCCTTCAGTTGTCATAAAAACTCAAAAGATGTTTAGTTTGTCCAGTCTGGGCTACTGTAAAAAACATGGCGGCCTCCGTAGAGAGGACCCGCTCCTGATGTGATTATAAAGTATTTAAATATAAAGAGCTCATTCTAGGGTAAAGAAAACAAAGAGTTGTTCAACTTCACTAGGGATTATTTTATATTCAATTTCTGCCAATAGATCAATTTCACCTAAATCGTACACACTGGACCTTTAACTTCTGCTTCATCAACATCTGTAACATCTGTTCACTTCTCAGTGAAATATTAGCTCCCTGCTGAATTTAGGGATAGAAATGTCACAAGTCACACTTTCATTTCCTCTGAAATATTGTACACACACACACACACACACACACACACACACACACACACACACACACACACACACACACACACACACACACACCACACACACACACTGACCTGCAGCAGCACGATGGAGTGTATGAGACACAGCAGGTTCAGCAGCGTGGCCACAATGAGCAGGACGACTCCGTTTCCCAGACCGGAGCTGTTCACCAGGAACAGGTGACCCGAGATCAAGCTGCCCACCAGACCCGCCGCCCCGTACAGCAGCTCCACCCTCATCAGCGCCTGCACGACAACACACAGCTTCTTTCAAAACCACCCACACCTCACGTCCAAACTGTACGGACTGTACGAGTCCATAAAACTACTAAACTGATTTCCACCAAACTTGTTGGAGGAAAGAACCTGACACTGCAACATTGGGCATATTTTAATATTTTTTAAGAGAATCCTGCTTCATGGAAGAAAATCTGTAGAAATGAGTGAATAATGAAAACAATTTGTGTTATAATTCAGTTTGCAAGATATCAACTAACATCTGATTAATCTCGTCCACTGGACGTGTAGCTGTAGAGTTAAATTGTTGTGAAAATGTAAGAATTACGCGTTATGATACATGGACTTTGACATATTTATCATCATCTCTCAAAACTTACATTAAACGTATGACTTTCACTTGATCGTGCTTTGCCATTATTTATGTTTCCTTTACTGTTTTGTTTTGCCATTACCTTTAAATTAGGTATCATTATATTTGTTGCTGCTGATGTTAGATTTAGTAACATATCATTTTTCATCTTTGTTATTTTTGTTGTTGTTTTTGACGTTTTGTATTATTGTTTGTATTTGTCAGCTTTGTGAATCATGGCTGTTTTGAAAGGTGCTTTACAAATAAAGTTATTATTTGTATCAATATTATTGTTGCTGTTCTTATTATATATTGTTCTTAATATTATTAATATTGTTTGTTTATTACCTATTTGTAATTGGTTAGTCAGCACCAGTGTATTGTCATAAAGTATTTACATAATGTTTCTTGTGTCATGCTTATAATAAACTATAATTTTAATATAATGAAGGTTTCTATGACATTTACCTTGGAGCGGTCAGTGGCCGTGGAGCCCAGCGACGCCAGCGTCATGAGTCCGGGCCAGAAGGCGCAGTAGCCGCCGGACAGCCCGAAGAGAACCGCGGCCCCGAACATCAGCTCCAGGGGCAGCCGGAAGATGAGCACCAGGAGCAGGGCGAGCCGGGACAGCACGTACCCGCCCAGGGGCACCACGATGGGGGCTTTCCTCCAGCCGCGGTCGCTCAGCTTGCCCAGCAGCAGCGCCGGGAGGATGGGGACGAAGCGGATGATCAGGTTGTAGGTCATGAAGAAGTCGGTCATGGCTTTCTGCCGGCTCGCCTCCCCGGACAGACCCGGGTACGAGGCGTTGGAGCTGCGGTCCCTGACCACCAGCAGCAGCGCGGTGTCGAAGAAGCAGCTGCCCAGCTGCTCCAGCACGACGATCGGCTCAATCTGGCGGAGAACCGCGGAGACAGTTTGACACCAGATCGGTGTCACCATGATTTCCCAAGGAGCAGGGTGAGTGTGATTCAAGCCGAGGAGAGACGCAGACGTCCGGGTTGATCTGAAGGATGTTCGAAAACATGAACCAGAGAAAACAGTGTCACACCCACTTCCTCCTCACGTGTCCAAAACTTTTTTATAAACAGCCTGTGGTCCAAACTGAAAGTAACTCAACATCTGGAATAACTTTCATGATGAGGTTTGAAGTTTTTTATTCCAAAGACAACTCCCCTCTAAGATCCTGCTATTGGTTTGACTGGTTGGTTTTAATGGTTTTTCCTTGAAGACACATTTTGATCTTGTTTTACTTTAACACTATTATACTTAATGGGATAGTTCACCCAAAAAATGAAAATTCACTCATTATCTTCTCACCACTATGTCGATGGAGGGGTGGGTGAAGTGTTTGAGTCCTACACGGGTGGGCGGTGTTTTCTGACTTTAATTTCTTTGTGAAAACATAAAAAGCTTGAAAAGTGCCACATACATAAAATGTGTTATTATTATTTGTTTGAGAGGTGAAGGATGATCCGTCTTAGCTGAAAAACAAGACGTTCACAAGCACGAACACTTATAACAGCTCACTGATGTCATCACAGGACTAATAGTAAAATATGTGAGTACCTGTTCGTCTCATTAGTGTCAAAATAAAAGCGTGTGTGTGTGTAAACGAACCACTCAAGAGACCAGACATCTACACGTTTTGTTTTTAATGAGAAAATATTCATAATATGTATAGTAGGTGTATAACTGTGAGCCTTACACGTGCTATAAAATAACAAAGCAGAGTATGAGCATACAAGTGGTTAACATAGGGACAGAGGTTATACACGAATACGTGATCGATTGCTTTGTCACACACTGAAGCTCGGTGCGACGACAAGCTACCAGCGTCTTCAAATGATAAATAAATCTCCTCTGCACCGTCAATTCAAACAACAAAAGCATAATAATAATAATAATAATAATAAGAGTAAATCACACAGTTATGAATCCTCTGGGTGTTCGTGATGTCTGTTACCTTTTCAAAAGTGTTTAGTGAGAATCGCAGCAGGTTTTTTGAAGCAGAAATGATTGTGTCTGTTAATAAAAAAACCAAATTGTGCTGTGAACACAGTTTTTGAGTGGACGCTCAGCTCGCGTCCCGAATAGGCCACAGTAAAACAATCATTCATCACAAAGGAATTGATCCGTTATTCATCCTGGAAAATAAAAACTCATATTTCCACTAAAAAAATCTCTTATTTCTCTTTGGAAAACTTTAAGAGCCACAATGACTAACATACGCATTTAAAAAAAAAAAAAGAAGATGTCTGCAAGCTTGAGTCATGTCTGGAAAATCCCAGATACATCTTGTGCTAAGAATAAATCTCAAAGCAGGATCAGCAACACAGCACTTTTCTTGTTGTACTTGTGATATCGATAACACACTTTCCTTTACATTCTCATAATAATAAAAAAACACCCTTGTCGTTTATCATTAAATACTTATTTCCCCTTTTATATATTATTAAAAGTTTATAAAAAACAAGAACAAGGACGATTCTCTGGAACCAATGTGAGGTGTTTTTCTTTTGTTTCAGGGGGAAATGTTTGCACCGAAGAGGCAGAAGTCATTGGTTTTCACTTCTGGTTGGTGAAGCAGCTGGCACATGCGTTTGGCATCGTTTGCCAACCGGGACTTTTCCTTTAAATACGAAACAATACAGATTCATTATCATCAAGTGAGAGAACGTGTCCTACATTTACATTTTTTTTTTACATTTTGTGCATTTTTTCCTCAGTGTTCCTTTGAATTTCAGACATTTATTGGAGGATTTTATTCAGGGGCAGCAGACAGAGAGGTCAGGGCCTCGCTGAAGGACACTTGATCAAAACTTTAACCTTTGATTTACAGAAAAGAAAATATCATAATCCTGGATAAAAAAAAATCTGGATGGCTTCAAAATAAAGAGTGAAAAGTGGTTCACAAAAACGCATCTACATTTTTCTACTTTCAATTCTCACTTATTTTCCGATTGTGTCTGCAGCGTGTTTTGTGATTTCATTTCAAACAGAAACATCGTTTTCTACAACGGGACATTCCACAGTATCATCAGTCTCTTCTTCGTCCATTTTAACAAAACAGAAAATCTCGTCATCCTGCAAAATCAATATATTCGCTTAGAAAAAAATCAACAACCCCGACTTGCAGTAAGTAAAATGAACATCTGCTCAGCCCGTTGCTGCTGATCGTCTGTTTGCGTCTTGTCGTGTGCTTGTGTCAGGTCAGGAAACGAGTGTAATGCCATGCACACAATCTGTACTTTTATTTTCTTAAATAGACTCAAGAGCTCAGGCCGACACTTCGTTTCTCTCTGAATATCAACATTCGCTTTTGGTATAACAACTTTTCTATAAAAAGCTTTTTTTCCTCAATATATTTTTTCATCAAACTTTATCCTCAGTTAGATCATTTATCAAATACACAGTCCTACCTCGGTATAATACATGAGAACAAACTGCTTACATCAGAAAGCACAGGTCGACGAAGCGGCGGAGCCAGCGAAGGTAAAATAAGTGATTTAAAAAAAAAAAAAGAATATAAAACCCTGGACCCAGCCCTTTCTTTATTTAACACATACTGACACAAACATAACCTGCAGTTAGCTTCCCTTCCCCCCCCCGGCCTGTCTCCTCCTGCACACTGAAGAATAGTGATTTGTTTATATGGGGCTGTGTATTCTCTCTAACGTCTACCGAAAACGTAGTAATACAGGATAGGAGAGGATAAAATACATCATACGTGTGAAGCGTTCAACCTTGAACTGACAGGTCTAAGGCAAAGTTGCACCTCGATGCTCGTTTCGCAGGTTTCCTCGCTGGCATTGTAACGGTTCAAGGACACTGACGCTGAAGGGCTGCTGCACACCAGAGGGTTTTCAACTCTTGACTGATTTTAAAAACGTGGGAGACCACAGACATGATTATAATCTTATAATCTTACAACACATACACTTGATGATTTGGCCAGAACGTCAGACCACACACAGTGGGGATTTCCAGAGACTTGAAATCTCACAGAAACTCGCAATATCTTCTTCTTCTTCTTCTTCTTCAGTTCTTTTATGGCGGTTGGCAAACAACTTTTAGGCGAATCAATTCGAGATCAGGGAGACTCAGACTCAACCTGTAGAATTACGATTATTTTGTAAACCCCTCACACTTCAGGATTAATTGTTGCAGATAATCAGCACCGAGTGACCTCCAGGCGGAAACGCCCCCGCGATTGTCGGAAAGGGCAGATTGGGTCTAAAATCGCCCTGATCGTCCTCTAGTGTGCAGCAGCCTTAAAGCCGCCACTTGAGATTTAATACAGGTGCTTGAAAAGGAAAGCTCAGAGCGACGTGTTGTCTGTGTGTTATTACTGTTCTGTGACGGGCTGTGGCATCGCAGGATACACACCGTTAAAACTTCAGAAAGTGATGCTTGGGTTAGAATCCTGTTAAACATCACATCCTCTCTGCAGTAGCATCAAAACCATCAAAACCAGTATCAGCATACACCCCCGCTCATCTACTGCATCATCTTCCCACACTTAAAGATCACTGCGGTTTATCATCAAGCTCACTTTGCCAAAACCATCATTCTCATCAAGTCTCAGGCAACCTGTCGTAATAAAATCTTTAGATCTCAGCCCACATGTCAACAAGAAAGTGAAAAATCCTATGAATACTTAAGTCATTCAGCGTCTACCAGCTAGTAAAAAACCTTCTGTCCCATATAAACCTCTGCAGAACGTTCTTAAACCACCAGAAAACCCTTTCAAAGTGTCACTCACTGCAACACTTCAAATGTCTGTCACATATTCTTCGTCTTTTAACGTGCTCCTCTTCAGTCGTCAGGTCCAATAATCGATCTCCTCGATGAGCGCCATCGGTCAAGCCGGCGGTTCACATGATCATCAGAATACTATAAGTAAAATAAATACTGTTTCCTTCTTTGTCCTTTCTCCTCCTGTTTGCATTTCTTCCTTCATCCTCCTCTATCTCCTCCTTCCGACCAAGTCCCTTAACCGTCTCTCAAAAGGAGCCGTTTTACTCCTCCTCTTCTTCCTCCTCTTCTTCCTCCTCCTCCTCCTCCTCTTCTTCCTCCTTTCCTTCCTCATTGGCGTAGAGGCCGGCTTCCCACCTCAGCGCCATGTCGCTTTTCCTCCTGGTGACACGAGTGGCCTCCAGAACCTGACGAACACAAAACAAACAATCAGACGTACGAACTTTCATTTTTGCTGCGAGCTAAGAAGTGGTTCAAACCCATGCTTTGTTCCGTCACAAACAAAACACACCACAGTGACTTTAACGTGCAGTGGATGTCAAACACTGAAGGAGCGCTTGGTTAGATCGTCCCGCAATGACGGTTTTGCGTCTGAGCCACGTTTGTCAAAATAAAACAGCAAAATGAAGCGCACCTGCAACATTTGACAGTAAAAACAAACACACATTTAATATTGATAAATACAGCAAAAGATTCATGCTTGAACACCAGAACTGTTTTTAACTTAATCCTCAAACACTGTCTCTCTCTCTCACACACACACACACACACACACACACACACACACACACACACACACACACACACACACACACACACACACACACACACACTCTTACAAACACCCATCTCCACACAAGGGGGACATTTCTCTGTGAGCAGGATTCAGGGTGAAGGGGAAGTAGATGCGGGTAGAAGGTGCGATGCTGAGATCTGACATAACAGAGGATGATGATCTAAAATGATGGAGGAGGACGCTACATGATTCTCATTAGACTGAGTCCTGTTATGTCGCTGGAAACAGAAGCATTGATGCTCTCATTTGTAAATAAGACCTCAAATTGATTATAACCAGCTTGAAATGTATATAAAGAAGAAGCTAAAGATAAGCCAGAGCATCTTGATCGCCACCTTTTGGCTGGCTGCAGTATAGATCATAAATCCTGCGTCCTCGTAGAGGAGGTAAACATTTGTGTGTGTGTTGGGGGGGGGAGAATCAAAGCTCACACACACAAATCAATGGACAGGCACATGCAGCACCACCACCACAGAACAATAAGCAGTGAGACCACAAGCAGACCTGGGACCAGATAGAAACAGATTTAGGTTTTCTTTACATTCCCATTTATATTATCTGCACCGGATTAATTTCTAGAACATTTAAACAGAGTTTGTATTTCTTACTGTTGACTCGTCTACGATGACATTTAAGTGTAAACTAAAGACCTACATGTTTTCTCAGACTTTTAAGAGTCTTTAAGTCATTTGTATTCACTTTTTAGCCTATTATTTCTATTTTATTTTATATTGTTTTGTGTTATTTTGTAAATCTCCTTGTGTCTTTCATCGTCCAGGACTTTTGTCAACTTTGGTGGTTTTAAAACAACACTGTGCAACTTTTTTTTAACTGCAATATAGCAGTTTAAAAATGTGTTTGATGGTGGAGAATGTTTCCTCTTTCATTTCCACTCCTCACCCTGAACGTCTCTTTTTGCTCTATGTAACTTTGCTGAGTGGGTAAAAATCTCCTGTGAGAAGTGTGGAACTGTCTGATCACAGCTTCAATCGTTAGAATCAGGTCCAGCAGGTTTCCGTTCAGTGAGAGAGGATTGACTGTTTTCTATCTACGACACAGAGCCCAAAATAATCAATCAACACAAGAGGCTGCAGGGGGCGCTGTTGCTCAGTTACACAGTGTTGCTTTAAATGTTCTTTTTATATATGCACTTGACATGACAATACAAAAACTGCCATGGAAACAACTTTGTAATCATATTCAGATCACCCGGATTAATGATTCTTTCAATGAGATGCTAGGTCTCGGTATATGAAGCTACTCTATTATGGGATGTAAGCGTTTGAACTGTGCAGAAACAGTCCACAATATACAGTGTTTCTCAGATTGGAGTCTGGCCCAGGTCTGTGGATGTAAACAGAGTGAACGGAGTGAACGGGTCGGGGGAGCGACAGGTACCTCGGTGGTTACCTCCTTAGCCAGCAGCAAGCGGGCATACTGACCGACCAGCAGGAGAGAAGCAACAGTAACACAAAGTCAACACATGTGATGTCATCATGGAGAAACAATCAACAACACCAGCAGCGAGAAAACACAGCGCACCGCAACATGATCAGTTCAAGATACATCCAGGAAAATATCTTGAAAAGGAAATTAACTCAATGACATTTAAATGAAACTGCATGTTTTCTGTGTATTTTGTTACTTTGCAGTTCATGATTTCTTAGAGAACAGATTCAACGAGGAGAAGTGAAACTGTTATATTTTCACATTACGTGAAAATTAATGAAACAAGCCAATTTTGTGTCATCGCAAATTTCTTTAAACCTTAACTTTAACAGTTAAGTCTGACAAAATCCAACACTTATTGTCAATAGACACATAAATCTTAACAATGACTATTAAGAGACGTATTCAGATACACATTTTCATGTCCTGTTTCAGGCGGGGAGATTCCCTCTGGTGTTGCACAGAATTTGCTCATACCAATGAGTCATGGGTATTCAATATATGCCGACTTTACAAAATCCAAATGAGAGGTCATTTTAGGCCACTAACACTGAGACAAGCTGTTGTCAGCTTTGTGCTACTTTCACTTACTGAGAAATATAGATGGAAGGTCAAGATTTTAATCATTCATACTGTTTTGGGGGATGTAGCATTTTTGTTTTTTATATTTTCAAGAGTAAATCACAAAAAATAATGGTAACAATTGTGCAAACAAAAATGTATTTCTTGTGATTTATTGTTTTTTGATGGTTGACAGTTTTGAATTCTCTATTTTCTTTAATTCTTTGATGGAATACTTACACTGTTGTCTTCTATCTTCTCCCTCCTCTTCACCTTGTGGGATTCAAAGTCTTCCATGAGCGTCTGCATGTAGTTCTTGGGTCGTGATCCCCCGGAGTCCTCGCTGCCGGCGTCGGACAGGGCTCCCTCTGAGGGCGAGGGCGAGACGGGCGGCACGGGTCGAACCTTCTCGATCTTTCCTGCGAATCGCACAAAAACACAAAGAGTCAGACAAGTTTGTTGAAGTGGCACGATCACGTTAAGTTTGGTGGTTTTTCAAACAACTAACCTGGTGCTGTCTTCGCTGTCAGTGTGAGTCTAGTTGGCAGACTGTTGCTCTTCATCTTATCCGCTGGAGTAATGGTTGTTTTCTTCATCCCTGTCCTCACAGGCCCGTGACCGCTGCTGGACACGTTGCTGGGGCGGACTTTAACCACAGGCCCCGTCTCCCTCTGCTTCTTTAGCTCCTCCTCCCTCTGCTGAGCCGCTCGAATCTCCTCCTCAATCATGGACAACGTTCGCTGCTTCTTGGAGCGCAGGCGGAACGGGCCGCTGGCCGCCGCCTCCGGCTCGGGGCATCGCGCTGCCACAGCCGTGCTACGCAGCTCGGCCGCCTCGGAGTACTTACTGAAGTAGCTGTACTCCGGTTTCTCCGGGCTCGGAGGGGAAGGTGGGCGATAAACTGGGGTCGGCCTGGAGACGGGAGCTGTTGAGGCAGGAGCTTGAGCCGGAGATGAGGAAGCAAGCGCCCTGGCGTAAGAGGACTGGATTTTGATCCTGGGGCCTCCGTCTCTGGCTCTCTGCGGGGGTGAGACAGTCTGAGATGGCGGCGGGGAAGGCGTCTGGAGTTGTGGCTGCTGAGTCTCTAGGAATTCTGACGGTTTCTCTTCAAAAGTGACTCTCACCTCTGGATGCCTTTCTGGCAGAGGGGACGGGTTGGATGGAGCTGGACTGGAGGACACAGGCGACTGGAGACTTGGGGCTCCACCAGAAGACACAGGGGAGAAGGAGACTGGCACTGGACTACTGGTTGAAGCTGAGGATGGAGACACCGGAGTGCTGAACTGGGAAGAATCCAAGTCCAATGGCTGCCACTCCCCGTCGTTCTGAGCCGCCAGGGCATTTTGGATGGCGTTTTGGACGAGCATCCCGGCGTGGAACTCCAGCTCGTCTTCTGTTGGACTGCCATTGGTCTGCCCGTTGACTGGTGTGGTGGGCTGGGGGGTGGGAGGTGACACCGGGGTAAGTGGCAGCGGGGTAGGGGGCAGCGAAGCCCCGCTGTCGGAAACATTATCCAAGCTAAACACTGTGGTGTCCTGAGAGCGGACAGATAAGTCGTCCAATCCCGAGTCGGACTCCTCTGGGTGGTAGGGCGGCAGGAAATGACCCTTCCCTTCCTCTTCCTCATGCAGGATTTTCATGACGGCTCGTGCGCACGTGAATTCACCTGCGATTCCTTCATCAGACCAGGTCACGTGACTCTCTCCGGTGTCAGTGACGATGTCACTGCTCCCCTGGCTGCTCCTGGTTGTGGCTTTCGAGAAAGGTTTGGCCGAATATATCTGAGGAGCTACGTCCTTCCTTGTCGTCTCCCCCAGCAGGAACTGCCTCCTGGCAGAGGAGAAGTCAATCTGCTTCTCCAGAATGTCCTCCTTCCTGGTCAGCTCAGGGTCAAAGGTCACCACTGACGGAGGGCCTGACACCTGTGGCTGCAAATAGCGATTGAGACAGAAATGTGTCAAGAAAAGATGGAAAGTAATCCTTATCATCAAAGTCTGTGTGTATGTGTGTTACCTGTGTGTATGTGTAGGTATAATTCTGCCTCTGCTGTTTCCTCTCCTGGTATTTCTTGAGCGACTCGAGCTGGTCGGTTTCCAGCTGCTCCTCCAAAGGAACCTGGAAAGAAAAGAAAACGAACCAACCAAGGAACCAGTTTGTTTGTCAGTCAGTTTGTCAGGAAGCAGCAGAATTCAAACTGAAATCAAGGATCAAGGATTTAACTGGAACCCACCTCTTGAGGAGGGTTCCACCAGCGCCGGGCGATGCCTGGATTCTTCTTCACAGCCTGGTCTTTGATCAGTTCCTGACGCTCACGCTCCAACTCGTGAACCTGAACAGAGAAAACAAACACGGGGGAGAATCACCATCGAGTATCCAACAGTAAACTTTAGCTTTTCAATTCATTTGAATTTGAGAGGAGGAAACTTCCATGCATATTAAGTTTTAAGTTTTTCAATGTCTGTAACTACAGTCCAATATCTGTTGATTTTAAAACAGTTTCCCTATCGTCCATCTTTATTAATATACTCTGTGGTCTGCTGCCCACCTCCTCTGTGGGTCGTGTCCTCGTCACTCTGACGTGCTGCTCCTCTCCGGGTGTAAAGAGTTTCGCGGGCCGCCTCTCCTCCTGAAACGCCCTCAGCTCAAACTTCGCCCTGCCGCTCCCCGACTCCTCCCCCTGCACGTGCCCGTTGGTTCGGACGAGGGAGTCGTCCTGGTGGAGGAACGTTGTCTGTCTGTGCCCCTCGACGATGATGTGCTGGTGATTGACAGGAGGGGATGCTGACACACAGACAGAGGGGGAGCTTCTGTCAACGCTGATTGGTTTGTGGTGATCTGACGGAGACGAGGTTCCATTAGTGGGTGTTTCAGAGGCTGCGTCTAACACCTGGTCCAGGTAACGGATCTCCTGTGGACACAGCACATGGTCAGGCTGCTGTAGTGGACACATTTTGTACAATATTGGTCATCAAACACCTCATACTGTTGGATGATATTTGGATGATAGCCATATATTAATAGCCATATAGATATAAATGAAAAGTGTTGTTTTATGTGAACGTTCTGCAAAACCATAGACTCTGACACAACCAGTTAAATTACCACTCAACCCAAAAGGAATCTGAAGACATCAAAGTTTTCGATGTTGATTTCTAAGAATGGGATTCTGAGAACCTGCGTACCTGAGCCACCTCGCTGTCAGGAGTCTCTTCTTCGCCGTGGGCTCGGTTATTGGGACTGCCGAGGCAGCCATGTTGCATCTGCTGGCTCTCCAGCTCCATGCTTGCGGGCCTGTCGGTGATAACGCTGACCGATTCCTGGAAACTGACACTCTTCAGGGCTCGCTCTCTCGGCGTTGAGTCACTGACATCCTCGGCTGCCCGCCACGATTTCTGTGTCAGCAAACAAACACACAAACAGACAGAGGGGGCGTGTGGGTTAAGAGATACAGTACGGAGGGGCTGCACACTACACATACAATGTTTGCTCAAAGCCAGAATTAACAACCAGTTTTTAGCACAGGAAGATCAAAATCTGATGTTCTCTAGACTAATAATCTCTCTAACACACACACACACACACACACAAATACATATCTGTCTGCATTGCAGTAGCACAGTGTATTGAGTTGAACCTCTGCAGCAGGAGTGTGTTCTGACTCGTTCCCACCACTAGAGGGAGCAATACACATGCTGCTGCTTTATAACTACTACAAACAACAACTTACCACAGTACAACAATACAGAGACTCAAATTTAAATACAACCACTTAAAAAACAGTCAAAACCATTTTTATCTTCATCACTTTGATAATAGACGTGTTCTGCAGTTGTGTATCGCCGGCAATGGAAATGTTAGTAAAGACGTTTCAGGTTATGCAGCAGTGAAGATAGTTAATGTTTGAGAGCTTCACATTTTCTGTTACGCACTTTCACTCCCTGTTTCCTCTCAGCCTCAGCTTTTCACCGAGCAGCCTCACTGATGCGTGTCTGGATTAAGTGCCTGGCTCAAGGCCACATCATAAGAAGTTGTTAAGACGACGAGAATGTGTTTCTTCCATTTCCAAAATCCAAATGACCTTTTCTTACGACTAATCGCATAACTGCAAGACAGAGTTTGGCACTAAAACATCCCTCTAAATGGCCTAAAATTTTATTTAATCATGTTATGCAATACACTGCGCATATTAAAACAAACACATGTGACTTTGACAACATTATATGTGACGATGCTCTTATAATATGACAAACAGTCACTAAATATGGTTATTATATCATTACTGAAAAGGGGGGCCTATGCCGATACCAATATTAGGGAATAAAACATTTATGATACAAATAAATATAAAAAATAATCTAATAATGCTTAATTCATAAAAAATGATTCTTCATGTCTGTGTTTTGAACATTTTTTGAACATTTTCTATATTTGTGTCGTATTGTTATTGATGCTGCTCTCTTCCTTCTCTTTTTCTCTTTCTTGTGAGCCTGTGTGAGGCTGGGAACATAATGTGCATGACACAATAACAAAAATCAACCAATCAATCAAATCCTTGCATTTGGTTTTAGGGTTCTTGAAAGACTCTCAGGGACTCATGTTTGGATTCGTGTTTTCTACCCATTATCTTGTGTTACCATCCTTGTGACCTTTCGACATGCCTCAAGTTGTCTCATTTCCTGTTTTATTTTGAAGCCACTTTCCTCATTAGTTACTTCCTGTCCTTTTCCTGTTTCCTGTCCTTATGAGCACCTGTCCTCATGTGTTCAGTTTTCCCGGCCTCGCTCCTGGGTTCTACTCCCGTCCTCTGTGTTAGCTTGTCTTCTTAGTCCAGGTCAGTTTCCTCACCATGTTTCTGCTCCTGGTGAGTTTTTGCCTGTGTTGATTAACTCTAAATCTAATTCTGCCTCTGTGTTCTACTTTGGAAGAAATCATCAGAAAAAAAGGGTCACAGAACTAGAATTAAGAAAATAAACATGTTTTTTTGTATAATCGGAAAACATTAACGCAGATAACGATATATCTAGAAAAAAAGCACACACTAGAAAACACGCTGGCCTGCAGGGATCAAACCTGTGACCCTGTCTTCTTTGTGAGACATCTATCTGTCACATTGTTAGCCACAAGCTACATGTGCACGCTCCTGTCTTTTATTGACTTCCCATGAAACAAACGCTCCATTGGCTTCACTGTTTTACTGCCTTGCACCTTACACCTCCACTCTGAGGGTGTGTTTACTTCCATGAGGAGCTGCTGGCCCCCAGTCTTAGTTACATGCCAAGTGTGTGTGTGGGGGGGGATTTAATGAGGGTCACTTGAGTGAATAAGATCACTGTTCAGTTAAGCACACACACGGAGCCATAAGGAGGGAGTCTTGACCTTTTACATCCTCCCACACTTAAAAGATCAGACTGTCTTTAATGATATTTATAGTGATTTGAACTGTAGACGAACAATTTCTGCACGAGCGAAAGGCGGATTTTAGTTCATTTTAGTAATTTATCAGGAAATCTAGGTTGTTTCATTGCCGTATCTACACCTCTTTCTCTTCTCTCTCTCCTTTTGGTTTCTCATCCCCTCTTCTGCTGAACCCCTCTCTGCTTTTCCTTCCTCCCTCCCTTCCTCCCTCCGCTCTGTGAACTGTTCGAGTGAAGGAACAGTGGTCAGTGAAGTCACATGGTGGATTATGACACCCTGCGTCCTTACAAAATCCTTCTTGTCTCTCACATACTGAGGCCACACTCTCCTCCACTCTTCTTCAGGGCTGTCCTCCTATCCCATGTGTCCTTTTTCTTCACAGAGAAAGAAAAGATATTGCCTCGGGCATTTTGCTGATCTGTCTGGCTCAGTCACATGCAAATTCCTCATTTTGCAATGTTAAAATCTATGAAATTTTAAAGTGAAACATGAATTCTACCTTGTTGCTGTGTCATTGTTGATTCTTGTATAAGGGATTTGATCTGTGTACAGCTTCGAAGTCTCTCTACCTGTTGTTTGAACTGCAGACGTGCTGCATTCCAGGCTATGTTTGCAGTTTGTTTGAGTAAAACCCCAAAACAGTGGAGTTTTTTTTTTTTTACTGAGGCAAGAGAGGAAATGAAAAAGGGCCACGAACACAGACGACTAAACTAATAATACATGGCAAGGCTCGTCAGAAGTCTACAGCTATGCGAGTGGCTTTGTGGGGCTGTGTAATAATACAGATAACTACAAGCCACATTATCACCTTTTAATTTCAGCATATGCTGTTCTGTAATTACACACATGTAGTTTGAGGGAGATTGAACAAAGTACACTGAAGTTACAGCAGTTTTTGTGGGGTCAATTTTCAATTTTCACGTTGAAATTTGACCCCTACTGGTGATTTGAGAGAATAAAGTTTTCAGGGACTGCATTGGCTTCACATCCAATTCTATATGCAACCTATGTTCATGAGTGAGGACACACATGGGGTCGTCTGTCCTTCCAAATCTGACCCGCTGTGTACGTTGCATGTGTGTGAGTGTTGGAATGTGTGAGTGTGTCCAGCAGCAGGACAGTACAGAGGGGGAGGATATCCTGTTACTGCCTCAGGAAAACAGTACTAGAGTACAGGAATGTCTCATATGTGATGCTATTCTCCTGGACACACACACACACACACACAATGGAGTGTGTGTGTGCAGCAGTGCATGCAAGCACGAGTGTGTTCTTTCAAGTGTGTGTATTTTATTTCGCAGGTGTGTATTCATGTGTGTTGCATTGAGGTGAACTGACATTCCAGGCATAGCTGTCTGTCCTCAAGGTCGGACTTGTGATGAGGGACAATGTGTGTTTGTGTGTCTCATGCATGCAAATAAATGCCAGTGTCCATGTCACATTTACATTAATAGTGAAATATAGCATTAAGAGACGTAACAGACCCACACTGAGTGTACGTGTTTTGAGTTTTTTCAAAAAAGGACGACAAACTGAGGAAACTCGTACTCAAAAGTCCGGCCCAACTTATGGTTGGATTTTGGTTGAAGAAGTCAGATCAAATGTTAGGATTGGTTCAGTCACGTCAGTCTCGTGCTCCGGCCTGAGATCAAGTTATCGTTTTGAGCAGTTTCACGTTTTAACTTTCAGTTTTATTTTGTAGTAATTTCTTTTTTTACCCCTCATTTAAATCTCCACTTCCTGCCTTCACGCCTTTCCAACCACTGTGACCACCTGCACCTGTTCCACTGTTATTCACCCGCATCTAAATGTCTTCGCCCTCAGTGTTTTTAGGCTTTTCTACACGGCTCGAGATATTAACTTTAGTTTCTCCTCCACTTTGTGTCGTGCATTCTTTGACCCTGTCTTTGCTTTACCTGTTAAAACTGCTTGGCTGGGTATCAAACCTTATTTTGTCTTAGGGACACTTTGCCTCAGCCTGATAGTCCTGCAGTCCAGAGTTTGTGCTTTAGTGTTGGGTTTTTAATCATTTAATGTTTGAGATGTGGGTATAAAGTATAAAATCAGGGGTGGGGTTAAGTTCCTGAAACTAATCCTAACGAAAATAATAGATTTTATGATTAGAAATATGATTAGGATTATATATAGAGACATTAGATGCCTTCCTGGTCTTGTCATGCACAATAGCAGTTTTACTTTGCTTTTTCAGATCTTTAACTTGAGGCTAAAAAAGGGCAATCATTCTTCAACATGTACATAAGGGTGCAAAAGAAGGTTAAATATTAAACTGTTGAGGTTAATATAAGGGGTGGGAACAATAAACATAGTGGAAAGGGAAAGTCAGAACTACATTAGTACAAATGTGAGTCTGTCTGAGTCAGTTTTTTGCTGCTGTCTCATTTTCTATCTGTCTTCACGTCCATCACATCTGGAAATACTTACTCTCCGACTGTGATGCACCAAAATCACAAATACACACACACTTTGAACACATACACTTGGCCGCCCGCCTGAGACCGTGCGGGGGGGAGGGAGGTTCATAAACCTGAAGACAATCACCCCAAAGACAATACACCCGAACACTTCCTGAACGGGAAACCCACACACTCTCTTTATGTCTCATAACCTCCATCGTTCAGTTTCACACACAAACTCATCGACCGTGCCTTTTAATATCACGTCACAGTCGTCTGCTAGAGCGCTCACTGCGGTCAGAACACATGGCAAACGTAAAGACGAAAGCCTGATGATATATACGTCCACAAAAAACACACAAACACACACACACACACTGAGCTCCTGTTGTAACCCAGAGCAGTCTGCATTTTCCCCTGGCTCTGTCTCCTGGCTAAATATGATCCTGTGTAGTAACTGGAGCCTGGTGCTCTCATGTCCAAACAGCCTGGATTGTGAACCCAGGCCAACCCAGTGCACTTCTTCATGATTTCAGTAGAGACGGTTTGTAGAAGCTGAATAACGGCGATGGTGCGTCACTGATAAACTAAACGTGGTTAAATGGACACACAGGCTTTATCTGACTGGAAGTGTCAGCAGACAGGCAGGTGGGGGGGCCAACAGCTGGACTGAGCAGAGAAATCGGTGCGAAGAGGGTAAAGTGCATTGTGTTGCAACCTCTTGATAAACTTTGACATGAATACTTAACCTAATCCAACAGAAATATGACTATGAAAAGTAAAACGTCTGGGTTTTGGATCGGACTTTAGTGTATTCTGACACTTCCTCCTCCTTTTCCGTTCCCAAGTTGCTCCCTATGTATAAAAATGTCACGGCTTGGCCAACAGATGAGGTGAAGTATTTCCAAAAGAAACACACAGAATATTTTTCAGCCTTTCTCCCATTTTTCTCATTCAAATAAAATCGATTTAATAAAAGAAAAAACTACCACAAAATGCGTTAAATGGGTGTTACTCACCTGTTGCTCTCACAGCTAGTCTATTGAAGCGACATCAGTAAATCCATGTTGTAATATTCAAACGCAAGCCTCCTTTAGTTTTGTAATATTACATATGTGGGTTTCGTTTTCAGAAAGTTTGATCCCATTGAGCTCTGTTCCCTTCAGTCTAGCCTCGGTCCGTCCTGTTCCAGAAAGTGGGAGTGCCGGACTTTTCCCCTGGCCAAGCCTTTTCCTCCTCTTCTTCTCCTCCTTTTCCTCCCCTCCCGTCTCTTTCCTCTCCTCCACAAAGCCTCTCCTTTCTCAGTAACATTCCTGCTGGCTGCTCTGCAAGCTGTGATGTCATGGGCTGAGCGTGTGCGTGTGCGTGTGCGTGTGTGTGTGTGTGTGTGTGTGGATTTCTCCAGATGCCCTCACCCACAAAGACCCCTTCTGTACCGGCTCTCCTATGCACACACACCAATAACATCCACCCTGTGGCTCCCCACTCCTCCCTTCCTGTGTATGACCAAACCCTCTCTTTCTCACCTCTACACGTATGTCTCTCGCCCCATTTTCCCTTTATCCCACAGCTCCTGTCAAAAACTGAGGAGACTGAGGGTACGAGGCAGAAGGGGGGGGGGGGGGCGATGATGAAGAGATGATGACTGACGAAAGAGGAGGAGACGATGAGAGGGTCACATTTTCATCTCTCATCATCGGTGGAGGCCTCAGTCTTGTGTGAGGGTTGTATTCACCTTTTAATAAAAACTAAATGAAATGAAAGCTGAAAGCCTCTGAAGCTGCAAAGTATTTTATCAATAGTGCTTTTAGAGGACACATGATGCTGTTAGTGCCGTTTCAGGGCTTGTTCACCTTGAAGCAGTCAAACTTAATGGAGGACAATGCAACTTTAATTATACAGCATCATTCAGACGTGCTTAGGAACCAAATATTTGACAAAACCCTAAATTTTTTTTACGTTTTGCTGGCTCACACTAAAACTTCCTGCAGGTGTTGGTTTGTGTGTGTGTGTGTGTGTGTCTGTGTGTGTGTTGGGTCATAGGATCGGCCGGGCAGAAACCAGAGCTGACCTGAGTCACGGTTCACTTTCTCGGCTCAAACACTAGAACATCAAGACGCAATGCAAGTGGAAACACTTTCCTCGAATTTACAAGAGCGATTAGCAATACTGTGTCAGCAGCTGCTAAATGATGGAGGACGGTGCCAGCGTCATAATGCATTTCAGAAATTAGAATTAAAAAGCCAAATAAGCAAATGACAAAGTGATTTTACAGTGGAATCCGACAGAAATATACATCTCTGCTCTAGTTACCGACTTTCCTCTTCTCTACCGAGATGAAATATCACTTGAGCTTTTATATTTTTAAACCGTGCAAAGAAATGAATAAACATTCGTAGATTAAATGAAATCTGAGGGGCCATCTGTGACCTGTACGAACCATCTGTACATCTCATATCTTATTGAAAACCAAATGAATATAGAATGGCCCTCAGTAGAGTGTACACCTCCACCAAGGTCCAACAGTCCCCTTAAATTCAGTTAAGCCCTATAGCTACGGCAAAAAAATGCAGATCGTGACATCCTATTTCCTGGGGAATTAGAGAAAATGCCCTCTCTCACAACTGTTTTCTTTTTCGTGGAAATCGGTTCAGTGGTTTTAGCACAATCCTCCTGAAAACCAAACCACAAAACACACAAGAAGACCGGGGTGAAAGAATAAGTAAGTACTGAAGTAAGCAGGAGGGGACGAGCACGGTGGTCCAGAGGTCAAAGAGGTTATCCTACTTTGTAGCTGCAAAGGAAGCCATGCAAACACCATGTGTGCCCATTATCAGCTGCCCCTCCTGTCACAGGGTAACAGACAGCACTTGTCCCACCCACTGCTTCTAAATATGAATTTGTGACATCATTGCGATTCTAAAAATAACCAACAAAAGAAAAATAAGTGAGATGTGCCGCACCCTGTCTTGTTCCAATTATCCTCGTTTCAAATGACAAATTCAAACTTCTTGGTGAGTTCCCAGGCCAGAAATAACCCAGAGCCATATGATCAAGAGAACTCGGTCACAGAAAATTGGGACAGTAACCCAATTATTGCAGTGGAGAGTTCAACTCCCGGATGGCGTTGTAACACACAAAGACACCAGTGCCATTATAACATCACTGGTGATTTACAGAGGGAAGAGCTAACGACTACAGAGTCCAGTTTTAAGTGAGAGCGATGAAAAGAGATATTGTTTAAGAAAGAGTCACAGACTGAGGAAAAACTGCAAGAGTGAATGTGACTGTTAATTCATGTGCTCGTGTCTGCGTGAATATGTGCAACTGGGTCAACGCCATCACGTCAATACAGAGCAGCGCCCGCAGCCGTCTTACGTCATGGAATATTGATCATGATTGATCGGAAAAACAGCAAAGGACACAGTTGAACACCACAGCAGGACAGAGACACATTAATGTTCAGCTGCACGACACACAACATTCACACACAAATTATTACATGTACTAAGGTAAGAAAAGTAATTTAACATGTAACTGGACTTTGATGTATTTATGTGCTGAGTGGCTCCTGGGTTTAAAGTCTTGTGTCTCCATCTGTTTGAGTGTCAATTTCAATCTGTGATTTTGTGGACAGTATGAAGAAAATAATAATTTGTTTGGTGTAAATAGAGACAGTTTTGAAACTTTTGGAACACACCATGCAGACAACGAAACAGCAAGATGATGTCTTCCTCCATGAAAGAGCAAGCTATGAACTTTTCACCTTTCAAGCATATAAGAGGAAGAGGAAGAGGAGGATTGTGGTTTTCTATTCAAAACAAACCAGCACTTCATTTTTGATTTAGGCCGATCAAATATGCAGAACTTGAGGTTTCAGATTTCAAATGAAGCATAAATCTGAACCCGCATGTTCCATGTTCTCACACTAAACAGGTTTTGGTGGAAGGGAGGAAGAGTCTGCGTTGAGGGGAAAAGTGTCCGTCGTCTATTGTGCAGCGCAAGTGATATAATGTCTGTCTCAGGCAAACTCAAAAGACAATGTGCAACTCTTGCACAAAAGCTCCCAACTGCTGAGTCCTTCAGAGCGTTCAGTGGAGGCTCACGCCCTCCTCAGCTCTTCAGCCTCACACACACCTCTTCTAGAAACACTCAAGTCTCGCTGGATGATGGTAACAAAATAAAAGATGGCGCACTGATCACTTTTTAAGGAATTTAAAGAAATTATGCTGCTGAGTAAAGGGAAGTGGCTGATTGGATAAAAGCCTATCAGAACCCACAGGTCATATAAACAGGAAGCCAGGAAGCTCCGCTAACTTGTATCCACGGAAATGGCCCTCGACACAGGATATACACCGAAAACCAGAGGCCACCTGCGCGGGAACACACAAAAAGACACCGGAGCGCTAAAGCATTCCTGCGGTGAAGTTTACTGAGGTCAACATTTGGTGAAATACAAAGTTTGGAAAAACCAGAGCAGCCAAGTTAATACGAAAGATTTGCAAAATTTTGCGATGGACACAAACACACAGACAGACCTCTGGGGTGTTAACAGTTGCAGCCAAGTCGTTCAGCTTCAATAACGCAAACTCCACTGCTTCTGAAGAACGACTACATATCATCTTCACCCCCCGACACACAACAACAATCATGCAAAGTGACCTCACATTGCTGCACAAAAGAGGGAAATTAAAGGGGATTTTCACCTACCCACTGCCAGAGAGCCCAAAACAACAACCACACTGAAATCATGTTAAGTTGCCTTTTGAGCTTTGGGTTTTTACAGAGGAGTGTTCTGCTTGTCGGGACTCATGACAACAATTTGTGTCCTTTTTTCCAAGCTTCTCATGACACCACTCGCACACAACCCCGAGCGTCTGAGACCCCTTCACAGAGCGACAACAAAGGGTCCGACAGGCGCTTCAGAGAGGCTCACCAGGCTGAATACTAATGCTCCACTCACACACACTTGTAGTTCTATATTTGTGAGGACAATCATTGACAAAATGGCATTCCCAACCCCTCACCACTAACTTAAAGCTAATTCTAACCTGAACGTTAAAACTGAGTCTTCAATCTCCAATTGCCAGGGGGCTTTCACACCCACTAACTTAGGTGCCGCAAACCAGGGTCTGGACCTACGGACTAAACAACAACAGTCGAATTGACAACATGCTGACGTCAGATACACGCCCATCTACAAACCAATTAATGTAAAGTTAGACTCAGCCCGTGTAGGTACTTTCCCAAATCCTCCACAAGGAAATATAAACCACATAACTGGTTCTTACAAAGAGGGAAGTACAAGTACACACACACACACACACACACACTTGCACACTCACAGATGGAGGGCTCTTTCTTGAGCAGAAAGGTCTGGAGTCAGAGAGTGTGACCACTTGTGTAAACACACACTCTCCAACCACAGGACCGAGCGACAGATTAACACAAGAGCAGGACGAACTGACACAACACACAGTCGAGCACTAACACTGAACAGTCACACAATGTTGCACCTCATTTAAATTGGGTTCAGGCAAAAGCGGCAATGCTTGTTTTTCTTCCTTTGTGAAACTGGACCACAGATGTTCATGTGTAATAATACTTCATACAGAGAAAGTATAACAAACTGTACTGTGTCGGGCCAGTTTCCCAGTGAAATGCTGCACTGTGTGTGTATTATGTTGCAGTTATTGTACAGTGAGTTTAACACTGGTGCAAAATGAGTTCTGTTTAAGAGCAAAGTCAAGATCATCCTGATCACCATATGCTTTCATTAATTATTGATTTGAAATAATCTTATCAGAATTATTGGGTTTGTAAAGCTGCTTTCAAACATGCACCAAAGTCCAATCATTTTCCTGAAACTTTCCAGAGGGAACCCAAATTTCAGAGTCAGTTGCTCTGGACATTTTCTGGAACTTTTCTTGCCAACTAGGAAAATTAAAAGCGAGCGAGTGGGCGAGTTGATGATGAATCTTACACGTGATGACAGATGCAAAACTGTAAGAATACACCCTCACATATACATAATACAAATATTGCTTTTGGTAATGAGGCATGGTGATTTCAGCAGAGGAGTTTATGTTCCCCGTTGCCTGAATGTTCTGGTAAATGTCCTGTTGTTGTGAGCGCGTCTGACCCGGACTATCTCCTGCTGCGTCCTTTATGTGAAAAATGGACTCAGAAAAATGTCCTGACCCAATTTTCTGGAGTTCATGCCTGACAACAGCCTAAGTACGTTTGTCATAAATTATCAGGGATATGTTTTTATCCAAGTATTTGGAGAGAATTAATTTCCTTCAGCCTCTCTGCCATGTTATCTACAATTTTCCACCTAGAGCAGGAATAAGAAGAATGTCACACCCTAAACTTCTTGCCAATAACCTTTTTTTAATTTTTTTAAAGAACTGTTCCCTTTCCTTCCTTCGGCCTCCCCCCTGGTTATATAACGGCACAGCTCTCTCCTGCTGTTAATCTAGCAGGGCACAGTACATGCTGTCAACTATCATTCCCTTTGTTTCATATCAGATCACACACACAAACACACAGTGATCACATCAATACAAAAACAAAAAAAACGCTTAAATACACGGCCTAATTCATCTTAAAGGCCAGAAAAACAAGTACTTCTTCTGTTCATCTATTGCAATGCGGTAGTTTGTAACCTTTAACTACAACACAAGCTGTTGCTAACACACAGTGAGTAATCGCACAACAGGAAAATATGAGCATGAAAGAAACGTTCACAATACGAAATAATAAGAAAGATTGTGCAGGAAGGAAATCTGCACTAGAGGAGGAGTAGACGACACTCGGATGACTGAGTTTGAGAGTTTGAAAGTATGAAATGGTGTGTGTGTGTGTGTGTGTGTGTGAAGAAAAATTCACTGAGCATATAATTCTAATCCTTTCCCAGCATGAATCGGAGGTTTTCAGCGGTTCTCACAGCAGAGACCACACAATGGTTTCAGAATACAATGTGTGGTCAGATAAGCCATTTTCTTTGAGCAAAATCAGAAAATAACATATGATACATGCAAAGGGTCAGTTTCACATAGATTGCTGTGCTTACTTCTTCTTTTATATTAACAGTAGAGTAGTCCTTAGCTGTTTCCCATCCTCAGCCAATCACGTGTTGTTTTATCTACGGCTCCACATTTGATGTTTCAGGTATTTAACAGTTAATTAAATCACCAGTTCAAAGTTAGCGTGGCCTCAAATGCACAGAGTCAGAGTCACAGTGGAGACTAGATTAGATTAGTGACTTACGGTGCAGCACAACGCTCACTGGGATAACAGCTGGCTATGTATAGAAGGCTTGACACACCCACCACAGCGCACCAAGCTACTATACGTGGTTGACTGGCTGGTTATCAATACCAAATTGCACACATTCGAAAAATTCGTCTTTTTCAGCTAAATCAATGAAGTCTCTGACAAATCAATGAAATATCTGGACCTTTCTCACAATGTTCTTTAAAACAATTCTTGGATCCACCCCCTGACCCAGATCCGCACCAAATGGGTAATTAATGGGTTCTTCCTTCAGTCAAGCTGCACCCCCCTCTACCAAATTTTATGGAAATTGGTTTCTGTAGTTTTTTGCTAAAAAACAAACAAAGTGCAGTCGAAACATTAACTCCTTGGCAGTGGTAAATATTCTGTAAAACACAATCAACCACCATAGGAAACTATACTTAAATACTTAAACATTTCAAACTTAAAATAGCTAAAACACAGCTACTGTGGTGAACTTATCAGAAATGTAGTCCAACCTTCTTGTCCATCACCAGCACACTCTTCCTTTGCATGAGTTGACTGATCATGTAGCTGGCTCCCGTATGTACAGTTTGATGCTGCATGGCTGAAGCTCAACCCAAGCTCACCAGCACCATTTAAAAAAGGTTATTAATGACCTTTAGCTGTAAGGGTGCCTTTCCCCCGACTATCAGTCCGAGCACATCTACACTGTCGTCCTGCGAGAGTGAACTGCTACCCTGTGGTAGCTTATAGCATTAACTAGCTCTGCTCTGCCTTGCACTGAGAGGAGCAGTGCGTTAATCACCTGTCTATTTCCGGAAGCCAGCTCATTAGCCTGCAGTATTTAGACAGAGGCAGGAGGCTGCACACAGGAAGAAAACTGGCTTCAACTGCAAACATGACTGAGCCTGATGATCACAGTCATTCTCATTTATTTCTCATTTATGCCACAGCTTGGTGCTTGTCTGGCTGTTAGTCCTGCACAAATACAATGTCTCCACTGAGTCACTTCCAGAAAATCCCTCAGGTGCATATCGTCAACTGTGTACAAGACAGATAAGAATAATTTTGTTTGTCCAGCTGATTTAGTTTCAGAACCTCCATCACTTCAGCTCTAAAAGTCAAAATTCAAGTCTTCACCTTTATTTAACCTGAAAGGAAAACTCTCCTCAAACTCACGTCTGCCATCCCCAATCAGCCTGTCAGCAGCCTGGAGGAACATCCCTGAATGACCAGCATCATGACACCAGCAGATACTGAGCCGAGTGAGTTTTCACACGAGAGATGCTCACTGGAGATTTGCACGGAAATGATTTTTCATATCTACACTTTTGCCAGCAAAACTTTGTCTGCCCCATCCAAAAGGAAATACTAGAATGGCACTCAGTAGAGCCGCATACCTTAAGTTCAATCACGCCGCACAAAATTGTACATACTCAAGAATATCAGTTCCCAAATGTACCTTATTTTTATAGATCCATTTATTATTCCCTGACAAAACAATGAAAGTACTGAAAAATGCCCTATCTCTCAATGTTAAAGAAACTGAAAATAGTTTCTGAATCCGTCCCCTGATCTGGATCGGCACCAGAATTGACCCATTCCGCACCTTTCCACCAAGTTTCGTAGGAATGTATTCTGTTGTTTTTCTGTTATTTTGCTTGGTAACAAAAACCAACAAAAAAATAAACAGGGGTGAAAACATAACCTCCTTGGTGGAGTTTATGAGACTCATCTACCCCTGACAGATTTTCCATGAACCACTAGGAACTAAAAGTGTTATAGATCCTTTGATTCTGAGTCACTTCCCATAGTGACAAATCCTCAAGCAGGCTTCAAAACTAAAATAGATCCTTGCAGAAGTTGGCAAATATGACATCACCTTCTAAAAGTACCTTGACTTTGAGGGCCCACATCACACAGCTCTCAAAAGATTACAAAAAAAACAGCAATGACGACGGCGCCCCCCCCGAACCTGCGCCCCCCCCCCTCGTACATTCTGTAACACCTAAAGCTCAGATGGCACGCTGACATTCCAGTCTGCAGCTGGAATGTGATAAAGAGACTTCTGCGGCTTTTCACCACCAAAACACCGGGCTGTGATGTGAGATGAGGCCCTGACATTAGAGGTCAACCTCCCTGCTGACTTCCCTGGAACTACAGATAAAGGCTTTAGTTTGTTTTGAATTGTAGTGTGGGAAAAAAAGACCAGAAGTATTCGTTAGAAATTAAAAAAGGTTCAGTTCAGATGCAGTGGTAAATGTCCAGTTTGCTGTATTTTTTCGTGTCTATGTGTGCATGTTTGTTGTAAACATAGTAATTGTGCAAGTAGGTGGTTTGTGCTTCGCTTTGTGTTAAATGAATGACTTCTGTTGCGGGGCTCAACAATAGTCGGGGGAAGTTTTGGACAATAGCTGTTGGCGGAGGTTGTGTAATGGTGGCCATCACATGGCTGCGTTGCTTTGTTGCATTTCCTGCGTCCCTCCAGTTCTCTTCCTCTCTGGAGCACAAATACCAAAACAGGACAAAATACTTTTCGAAAAATGGAATGTGGCATAAAAAATGAATCCTTGACCTTGTTCAGATGTTTCATTGAACATTTTTCTGCCTTCTTTGTCCTTTTTCAAATCGATGAGTCACACCAGGATATGGAAATAAAAGCCCTGCTGCCTTTGTGTCATTATGGGCTGGGCAGAGACGAAGGTCGAGTTAAGACATTGATCTTGACCTTAACTGTTCCAAACCCAACCTCTGCATCGGCACGCTTATCTCTGATCTTATAATATAGTTTGGTTTGGCTTTCCTCCCCCTGCGGAAACAACTGAGCCAATTGGAGCTTGAAGGCAGGATCAAGATGAGGAGGTCATCTTCCTGTGCCGCTGCATACGAAGTTTGGCATGGATGAGACTATTCTTTAGTTGACGTGGCTAATAGGAGGAAACAGCTCCAATCAAATCAGTGCCTCCTGCTCACGTACTTCAACAAGTCCTATAAGTTGGCATGTATGCTAGACAATATGCCCACTAGAGGGCAGAGCAGAGAAGAGAGTTTCCAATAACAACAAACATGGCGACGGTGGACATTGTGATAATGTACTTCTCAAGAAAGAGGCATTTACTTTTCTCATTACATATCAGAGTTTAATGTTTCTAGAAAAGTGCCATCATCGCTTCAAGAATCTTCCTCTCTCATGGTGTCAAGGTGTCGTCTTCGTACCGTACGATCAAAGAGGAAGTTAAGAGAAACACTTCAGCCGACACAACACAAACACTGTCCCATCATCTCTTCGAGCTGTCATCCACTCCCATGGGCCAAACAGAAGTAGCCGCAAAGTGTCACTCACACCACAAAGAACTGCTTAAAACTCCAGCTACTTCCATGGCGTGCAAAAACATGAAGAGGCTTTGTTTTAAAAAGGCTGGGAAAATCATTTTCAAGGCTCAAGTCTAAGAGCTGGCCCGAGGACCACTCACATGGTTTCCAGTGACAAACACAGCACGTGTTTGCTTTCTTATCCGCACATTGTCAGCTGATGAGACCCACATTGGTGACGACATATTGTAGTTATATCATCCACAACAGGGCTGTAAGTCATATGATCTGGAACAACTGAAATCAGGACAAACATGTGGAAAGAATATTGACCACATCTTGATGTAAACCAGCATGTGGTTGGTGCAATCATTAGCCAGCGGTGTAGATAGGTCAGTTTTCAAATCTGTATTCTTTTAGCATGACACATAGACAAATTATCCTTCTATTGTTTGATAGCATGCCAACTACTGTTTGCTAAGTTTACACTTAACTTTTCGGTCATCTGTTTGAGCCACTTGTAACGTCTGGAGTTCGTCCAAAAACACAAGGCGGAGTATAACTCTCTTCCTGGAAATGAGCCAGTGAAGGAAAATCAAAAGATCGGCCACTGAAAGGCCGTCGGCCAGTTAATGTCAACAACACTTTGAGCCCAGTGACGCTGAACAGACTTCCTACAAGCATCCTCCTCACTCCCCCATGTTTTCCTCCACTCGCCTTTGCATCGATTGTTCAAGCTACGCCCCAAACACTCGCACCTGCACCTCCATTTATCTCTCCTCGGGCCCATTGTCTCTTGTCATCGCGTCGATCTCTCTTATCTAGCCTCTCCTTCAGTACCTCATTCTCATTTCCACCTCCTCTGTTCGGTTGGCTCAGCTAAGAAACGTTGGCATCATCAGCCACGCGGCTGTTACGTGACCTGTGATCGTTTGCGTGTGATTTCTCGGAAGAGGGAGTGGTTTGGAGGAAGAAGACATCATTGATAACTTTGTTGGATCTGTCGATGTTTTCACAAAATTCATTACCACCACACACACACGCACATACAAACACACACAAAGTACCTTACACACAGAAACCTTTAGGTGCACTAATAGGCGCTGACTGCCTCAATGGGACATTCAGTACGTGGCAGGTACCTCCTGTCATCAACCATCCAATCAAATCAGAGCGCTGGCTGTGATTTTTTTTTTTTTTCCTCTGTCCCCAGGCCCAGCAGAGTTATTGGCAAACACTCTGTCTGAATTGGCAGTTTGTTGCTTTGGTTCGTTATTTCCAGAATCAGCCAGCGATTTCAAATGATGACCAAACAAAACAGCTAAGCACGGCTGATGAGCTATTCTAAACAGAGAGGGAGAGCGGGCAATAAAAACAGACGTAAGCCTCCATGACGTTGTTTACCCCTCAGTGTCTATCACATCTGATCTGAATCCCAGCAGCGGATTCTATCTGCCGGATAAAGTTTGTTTCCAAGTGGATACTTCAAAATAAATCTTCTTCAAAATGTCCAGACTGTGAACTGGACGCAAAACAGTACAGAGAAATTCCTTCTGTATTGTACAGATCAGCTGCACTCAAAGTAAACGTCGGTATTGCAAGATTAATTTTCAATAATAAAAACTGCATTTAATAGGGTTATTTAACTGTATTATATCTGTATAAATATGCGTTTGTGGGATAAGTGGTCACGATGTACTGAGCTGAAAAATCTGATTTAATCTCTGGTGCCGAGAGGACGATTAGAAGTCATTCGTATGCAGCAGGGTAACGTTCGTCCCTGGTGGAATATGAACATTGCTAAACTCAAAACTTCAAGTTGCTTGGCAACAGCTGCGGGTAAAGAACAGAGAAATCTTGAGCAAACAAAAATAAAGACCAACACCCGGTTTGATCGCTTGCCTTTTTTAAAACTGTTTATATATAGAGGTAAAAATAAAAAGAAGTGTTTCTTGGCAGGAGTTGGGGCTGAGATGAAATCCATAGGTACTTGTACTTGACACCGGATTGAAGTTTAATCAAGAGTTTGCAGACTGTATAAGAAATACTAGAGCTGGACGATTAAACAGTTATTATGGCAATATAATTTCAATCAATAAGAATATAACGAACGTTCAATGTCTACCAATATAATGTTTATGCATTGTAGAGGCTTGGGGATGAGGTACAGCACATAAGTGGCTTTACTGTTATATCTCAGATTTGAACCACAGGAGCAAAAATTCATCTCAAAACTTTGAAGAAACAATATTGTGAGATTTATCTTGATACTTATCGATATTTGCTGGTATAATTTGCTTATCCCTCACATTTGAGGCCATGTTGCCCAGCCCTTAGACCCATTTCTGCAATAGATCATCATCATATTGAACCATCGTGATCTCACAGTAATGCTTGGACAAGATATAAAACCCAGGTATACATCATCCTAATGATTTCTCTGTCGGAGGAACATGACATCAAGTCATTCGGGATGATGTGGGAGATGAAAACCAGGTTAAGGTCATTCTCATATCTGGGTTAAAGTGATGCAGAGGAGGATAAAGAGGAGGAGGAGGAGGAGGAGGAGGAGGAGGAGGAGCAGCAGCAGCACAATGAGGCAGAGAGGCTACACTGCAGCAGATAGCCTGGTCCACTGACCTCCTTTGGGGGCAGAGAACAGAGAGTATCCTGTGTCCAACACTTTGACAGACAAACAGTGAGATTGCAGGTATTAGACACAGGCTCAGAAACACACATAAAGCCAATACACAAAATGGACACACACACCCTCCACATGCACACAGCCCATTGGATGAGTTTACTCCCCTTTGTTAACTTCGTTCAAAATCGATTTAAACCAGTAATGCTATTGTTTTAATTCACTTTACCTGTGAGAGGAAAGGTGCAGCTTATCCCCCGGAGCTCCTTAACACCGACTAACTACCGGATAATAACCCGGGGAGTAGTTTATAACGGCGGAGGCGTAGCCGACCTACTGACCGCTACTTCTCCTCCTCCTTCTCCTCCTCCTTCTTCTCCTTCAACGTGGCCGCAGATGGAGGCTGCGCCGCGGGGACGTTCACACCAAACACCCGCACTGTGGAGCCGGAGGAGCGGATGCTAGCGGCGAGGTGGTGCCGGTGACCGCAGCCTGGGACCGGGGTGACATTGAGCCGCCTTTACGCGCCAGCTTTTCCAACCTCACTCCTCCTCTCTCTCTCTCCTCCCTCTCTCTCTCTCTCTCCTCCCTCCCTCTATCTATCTATCTCTCTCTCTCTCTCTCTCTCTCTTTTCGGTAGGCACGCGCACACTGAATAATGCAGGGCTCGCGAGCTCCCGGGTCTTTTCTGTCCTGTTCCAGAGAGAATCAGAGCCGCGCGAGCCGAGCACAATGAGGCCGACCCGTGCGGATCAGGTTTCACTGCCTTTAGTTTCATTCATTCATTCATTGAGCTGCGAGACAATCTGACTGCAACCCTCCACCGTCCAGCCCCTGAACCCCCCACCTCCTGTCTGTCTGTCTGTCTGTCTGTCTGTCTGTCTGTCTGTCTGTGTGTCTGTCTGTCTTCCACCTCTCCCTCTCTCTCCCCCTCTCTCTCTCAAATGTGCTCTGGTGGCACTTTCACCCAAACAAAAGTCAGAAAACTCCAGAACAGGTAGAACCAGTGGTGGTGAGAGTAAGTAAGTGAGCCTGCGTTTCACTTAAGTGCAATTTGGGGTTCATGCTACTCCAAATGTGACCTCTGGACAGATGTTGCCAGATGGGAAATGTTTGCTTAAAGGTATAGTTCACCCGAAAAATGGAAATTCCCTCATTATCTACTCAGCACTATGAGTTGGAGGGGTGGGTGAAGTCCACAAAACACTTCTGGAGTTTCAGGGGTGAACAGTGTTGCAGCCAAATCCATTACAATTGAAGTAAATGGTTCTTAAAATGTAGAAAAAACACCAGAAAAAAACATAACATGCTCCTGTGGTGTCTTCCAAGTGTCCCGAAGCCCCGACATTCAAATTCAGCTCGGAACTGCATCATTTACACCAAGTTTTCAGCCTAAATGTTCACAGATATCATCCCCCTGCTGCAGTAACTGGGAGAAGGACAACAGCGGACATCATGCAGCCAGCCACTAGGTGGCCATAGAGACACTTTGGCTTCACTTTTGGGAGCCGTCATGTCTTCCATCTTTATATACAGGCTATGATTGGACCCACACACACATCAGGGGCTGCTGTGGCGGCTCTTCCCCATCTGCATGCCGAAGTGTCCTTGGGCAAGATACTGATCCCCGAATGGCCCCTCATAGAAAACCCATTTATTAATTTCTTTACCTGATTCGACCATCCCAGCGTGACTGCAAACTCCAGAGGGTGAAAGCGAAGAACTACCACTAAATAATCCTCGGACGTTGTAACTTGAAGATCCTCAAAAAGTGATGTTCAGGATTTTAAGGAATTCTTCTCTGCCCACAATCCCTGACCCAGCTGAAGTATTTCAACTTATCAGCCTGAATGTTCTGTACTCAGCCGACGCATGAGCACAAAGATCACAGACACAAAGATTTATCCAGTAGCAGAACATCCAACGTGTCCACATGCTCTCAGCACTGCTGTTATCTTGTTCTCCTCGTGACTCCACATTTTTTCCAAGACACACACACACACACACACACTATTTTCAAGGAGTGATAGCCCTAAATGCAGATAATGGGTGTTGCTGTTTGAAAGCCTGTAATCCCCCATACAGGGTGAACAGACAGCCTCTTATAACTGCATCATGAAAGGTTTCCAGGCAGACGGAGCCGCGGTGTCATCCCTGACTCCTCTGATGTCCAGTCTCGGGACATTATGTGAACAATGACACTCTTTCATTGTCCATAAACGTCCGTACAGTCATACATTCAACAACACAGACACACTGTTTACTCACCATGGCAGTGTGAGGATGTTTGGTCGGCATGGGAGCTTGATAGCCGTTCGTTGTTGTCAAGGCAACCTCTGGCGTTTTGATGTAGCCTGTGATAAAACAGAATTCTTTATTTATTTTTTTACCATTGTCATCTTTGTTAATCAGCATCACCTCGCATAATAACTGTGGGTGACCTGTGCATGATCCAGCACAATATCTTGAACACATTATTTCACGGTCTTTGCCAAGTAAAGATCATGTTCGGACCTGGATTTGATGAAATAAGAAAAAACATGAAAACCAATGCGCAAATCTGACACTGTTTAAAGTTGATGCAAACATCCACGTGACCTGAAGCCTAAATATGACCAGGACGTATAGATTAAGTGTTTCATCCATATTCACTGAAGCTGCACGTACGTCTTAGTGGTGGATTCTGAATCTGCAAATCTCATATTCTCTAAGTCAGTTATCATCATAGAGTTAATATTTTCAAACCCAAGAAGAGCTCAAGTCTTCACTGCACCCTCTTCCTGCATATTTAAAGTCTTATTATTATTCACTGACCCAGTTCCACCTTGATGAGTCAAGTTCATCTGATTTCATTTCTTCTCATCCTCAACCTCCGGACACCCACACTCACTGCAGCTGAAGACACGACGCTGCTGCCGGAGCAGAAAACACTGACATGAATCTGTCAGAACGGGTTTATACTGCAACTACTACTGCTTTGACTAACATACAACCACTGATAGTAGTACATTAACTAAGAGACCTACTACTACTGCTATTACTACTACTGCTACTACTCGTGCCATAATGACATCATTATTATAATTACTATCATTACCATACCACCCTCTATGCTGCTACTCTATCAGTCACAGTATGGGGAGCACAAATAATAGAACTAAGTACTAGTGACAGTATTAGAAATGGTATTAGTAGTAGTATTAGTGGCTGGTATAGTAGCAGCAGTATTAGTAGCATCAGCAGTATGTGTGATGCCTGATCTCTTGTTGCTCTGTAGTCTGTATATGTCAAAATGTAGCTTAATTTGCTTCATTTAATACCTCAAAAAGTTATCAATTTATCCATCCATCATTTAGCTTTACCACATTCACACATATCGGACATTTAGAGTCTCCAATCACTCTAACCTGCATTTCTTTAGACTGTGGGAGAAAAGCCAGAGTAAACTGTGCCGTCAAATCAAAAATATATTTAATTTTTATTTCTGCTACAAGTATTTATGTCCTGTTCTTGTCACATGTCACATGCAACCTTATCTTTTATCTGCTCAGATTCTGACTGTTGTGTTATTTAACTACATCAGTACAGCTGAGACTATGAATCAAGCTCATAGTGAAACATGTTGCAGCCTTGTTGTGTGCACATGCATCAGCTTCTCTTACCATGCAGCCTTTTTATTATCTGATGATAAACATAATTCAATTAGTGGTTGTTATCATGGAAATCACACCCATCCTGTGAGCTGGAAGTGAGTGAGTGAGTGAGTGTGTTTGTGTTCTCAGTCATGACATCTCTGATATATTAATTTATCACCTTCTATTATGTCGTCTGGGGAAATGTGTGTCATGTTAGCGTGGCCGCCCTGCACAGATTAACAATAACACCCAGTGTGTCATCAAAGATAGACCTATCAAAAGAGAGATGATGTAGTACAACTGCTATGTACTGATGTACTGTGCTAGTTTGCATGTACACATACAGTATGTGCCCTTTCCCTGTGGAGTCAGTGAATAAATCCATGTGCATGCAGATTGTTTTTAAATCTGATGGAGTGTGATACATGGTTAATGGTTAGTGCCTCAGTGTGGTAGGTGTGAAGTGTGAAGTTATCCCTGGTATCAGTAAAGTTAGACGACAACGTTGATGAGCTGTCGCAGGATTTCTTGCAGTACCTACTATTAGCACCAAGGGGGCGCCTCAGGGCTCCTGCAAAACCAGAGCGGGGTCTAGATTCTGTTTAGCTACTTTTTTATCCCAAATATTTCTCTTTCCTTCCTTCAACAACATCCACATTCCTTTCTTCCCCTTCTCCTAAATACCTCATGAAATACTTATTTATTGTATTGTGTAAATTCATTAAATAACAGAATCACGAGTCCCTCAGGACTGTTGCAGTAACATTCAACTTTTCCTTCCTCTGCACAGCTGTGTTTTATTTTCTTGTGAATTGAATTCAAATGGATTTCAACAATGGAAATTAAAGATAGTTACTCAGCATATTCCTTTGTGTCTTCTGGCCAATTTCCTGGACTTCATTAATATTTCATGTAGCGGTTTATCAAGCTTGTGTTTCATTATGTGCTTGTAAGTAAATATTATGACACCAATACTGTCCACATATTAAATTACTCACAACAAGGAAAGAGTTGCTGAATCAAAGCAGCTATTGTGTATCTCAGATGTTTTAACTCACTGTGACTGAGGTTTTAGTTTAGTTAAAAAAAGTCTGATTGATTTTATCAAGTGAAAACAGAACAGAATGTGCTGGATGATAGAAAACGTTATGACCATACTTTGATTTGTGCTTTTGTGGGTTTGTGGTGCAACTTTGCAAAAACACAGTGGACCTCTTCTTCACATTCAAAGTGACTTTAAATAAATTAGTTTTAATCAGAGTTTTTTGGCATTTCAAATGGATTAAGTGACGATTTGGTGCATATCTCACTGCAGGCAAGTAAAACCTGCCTCTATAAAATAATCCCAACGTCCTTTCAACTTGTTTAGTTTATGCATGTAGAAGACAGTACATTTCAGTGTGTGTCTGTGTATGTATGTGTGTTAGTTGCAGTAGTATAACAGATAGGGATGCAGTAAGGACAGCTTGTGATCTGTTTGACAGCAGCCGATGAAGAAGTGAACGTTAGAGATAGATGGAAAGAACAACAAGCAAGAGACGGCAGGGGGGCACTGGAGAAACTCAGCTTTATTGACCAAAGAAGAAGATACAGACATCAGAGAGGAGGAGAGAGAGAGAGAGAAAGAGAGAGAGTGACCGAGTGAGTTGTCATAACCATAGAAAGAAGAGGAGGAGGAGAGAGAAGTGTGAACAATAGAAAATGGCTCCTTTTTTTTTTTTTCGTTTTAACAGTCCATACAATCGAGAGGGCAGGCAGACATAGAGGGAAAGAAACACCCCGACATGGTCAGAGGAGCACTGCAGGCGTGGCAGTGAGGCTGGTAAACTCAGCAAGCCTGTTGTTCAACTTCAGCTCCTTGCATTAAACCACAACACACACACGCACACACGCACACACACACACAAACACACACACACACACACACACACACACACACACACACACACACACACACACACACACACACACACAAACTCACACACAGGCAAACTAGGTGGGTAAACCTTCCTCCTTCTTTTGAGATTGTGGCTGCATTTTTTCTTACAGTAAGTGCTTCTTCGTTCATTGCACATCACGTGTGTGTTTGTGCTCTTCGCACCTCGGGGGAAACTAACACTACACTTCCCAGAACACACTTCTCTGCATAGTCAAACAGTCATGCATTTAAAATTCGTTCTGGCGAAATCGGGGTCACTGAACAGGACAATATCAGTAATTGTCCCCAAGTCTGTTTATGTTCAGATCTGTTGCAGTAAAATCGAACCAAGAGAACACACGGCTATTTAAAAAAAAGGGCAGAGTGACTTTGCATTTTCCATATCTGGAATTGTTATTTAATTAATTCCAGTATTTTGATGTTTTTTTTAACGTACCTGAACATGTGTCTTTGATCGACAAAAATGTACCGGTCTCAGAAAAATCACACGTCAAGTGGAATTTAACATGTGACCCAATTGAATGGACAAAAATGGCTGCTGCAGGATACGCCATATATAGGAAAACATCCACACACGTGTAAAAAGAACCTTGTCATGGGCTCCTGTTCAAATCCCTCTGTATGGTTAATTAGGAAAAATGTCTCTGAACAAAGTTTCTAGATCCTCGGATGCATGGTCAGCGGAGGGGGGGTGGGGTTAATCGTGAGACTACACACAGCAAAGCGGTGAAGTTAAGAGAATGAAAATGTATGAAGCTCTCTGTTGTGCACTCATACACTCGTCATATATGGCGTAGCAGGACATCGGAACAACGTCCGATACCCAAAATAATCAGAATTATCTCTAGATCTCTCTATATATGTGGAAAATAAAATCATTGCTAAATAGAATATATAGTATTTACATTCTTTATCTACACAGGAAGTGACAGACCCCCGGTACAGCAGCAGGGGCCAGTCAAACTAAAGCTAGCATGTTCTGCAGTGTCAGCAAAGATTGGAGGTGAGATTGTATGAGCTGTGCACGGAGCCGTGTATGGAAACAACCTTTCATTGCTGGAAACACTATTTAACGCCAAGGATTATTGTTTCTATCCCTCATTCTTTTTACGACTATTCCACAGTGGAGCTGCGGCACTAAAGGATGTTTTTTAGTCGATGGTTCAGGTCCAGTGAAAACAAATGAAAAGAAAAGGCACTGCACTCTGAAAATAAAGGTTTTTGTGGCTGTTCAGGTCAGTCAATGCCCATTACACTAGGTTTGTGAAGCTTTATTCATTTATTCATGTCATGATGTGAATTAATCACATTCACACCCAAGAAAAAATGGACATCACGACCCCTGGATACAAACCTGAGCCACAAAACATCCCTTAAATCCCACTATTGTATCTGAAGAGCCTCACTGACCTGTTTTGTAAACATGCGAGTGTCGTCTTCGATCGCATGTCTGAGCCGTGTAACTTTATTGATCTCGCTATAACCACCGGTGGCTCGCTGTAGCGTAGAATGTAACGTACAAGACCCAGGAAATTAAGCAAAACTCCTAAACATCCATTATCACTCCACAGAATGAGCATGATTACTGCTTTTGAGAGCTTTTCATTCTGAAAGCCAGCCTAGAAAATGACCTACAGTGTAATACCGTGTATATATGATGTTATAATGACACCCAGACCTCATTATTTGTAGCACCCTTGTAAATGAGGGTCTGGCAGGCGACTGTAGTGCGAGCTGGCAGTGTTGTTTTACTCTCTTTGAATTCTAAAGAGCATAATGGATCGGTGGTGGCCCACTGAGTTTAATGGATAAAAAGGTGGACATGAATTTGCACATAATCTTCGTCTAAAAAGCTCGTAGTTGTACTTCAGTAATCTGGTAGTGCTTGTTTATATTCATTATTCACGTCTTTGTGCCCGGGCTGTTAGTGGTGGTAACCCATGTTTTTTCCATAGCTGGAAATGTGTGTGTGTGTGTGTGTGTGTGTGTGTGTGTGTGTGTGTGTGTGTGTGTGTGTGTGTGTGTGTGTGTGTGTGTGTGTGTGTGTGTGTGTGTGTGTGTGTGTGTGTGTGTGTGTGTGTGTGTGTGTGTGTGTGTTCCCTTCGCTGCCAGAGTGAACTCATTAAGCTGCCGTGAAGCTTCCTGTGCTCTCGAGCCTTTGGACACACTAGGAAAAAAAAATTGGCGGCATCGAACCTACAGGCTGCCAACCGGTGCTCCACGGCTTCTCATTGGCTGCTGAGTTAGGAAGTACGAGAATAGGAGGAAGTGACCTCAGCAGTGGAATAGCTGGAGTTAACGCAGGAGATCCGAGTGAGAGAAAGAGAGAGAGAGAGAAAGATGAGGGAAAGGGGGTGAGAGTCGTGTTACTACAAACTACAGTGTCAAAAACCCCAGTTTCCCACGGAAACGGGCGTTTCTACAATTCAATGGCCATTTAAGTTTCACAAAATAAAAATAACAACAGCAAACTGAAATAAAATTCTAATTGAAACGATCTCTAACTTTTGTTAGGACTGTCAATGTGGAAGAATGAAGAGGCACATAAAGAAACCAAGGCAACGAGTACCCTCCTCTCTGCCCTGGTCGGACAGAGTGTACGAGGAAGGGGTGTGTGGGTCGTTCGTAGGTTTGGTGTGTGTGGTGTGTGTTTGGGGGGGGGGGGAGAAAAAAGGAAGTTGGAAGTGTCTGAGTAGAGAAATTAAAAAAATAACTGAGACTGTGTCTTATTGAATGTTTTATAAACTGGCTTATTCAAAGCAGGGGTCTGGTTGATTTTCCTTGGAGCCAAGCGCACGGTGGTTAGACAGCATGGCAATGTGTCCGTAAAGCCCCACTGCCCCCCCGAGAGGAGGTTTAGAGAACCTGGCTGTATGTGAGGAAACATTATTTTGACTCAATCTGTCTGTTGGATTTCACCATAAATAAAGCAGCATGGCAACAGCTTAGTTCCTGCATCGTGATGTGGATTTGAATTTGTGGAACGTACTGTGTTGTCGCAGGAGTTTCTAACGAAAGAGCAGAGATGTAGAGGTGATAATGTGACTGAGTA